>NC_073303.1:188425094-188585094 GCF_027595985.1 Sorex araneus | reverse complement strand
TATCCCGCCCACAAGGCAGAGCCTGGTAAACTACCCATGGCATATTCAATATGCCAAAAACAGTAACAACAAGTCTCACAATGGAGACGATACTGGTGCCTGCTTGAGCAAATTGATGAACAATGGGACAACAGTGCTACAGTGCTACTTGTCAATAGAATAAGGCAAAAAGTCTTAGCAATGAAAAAAGTCTTTTGTCCAACTATTTTTGCCCCTCACATTTTTTTCTGTTTTTGTTTTTTTTTTGCTTCTTAGTTATGCTTTCCTTTACGATGACAAAACTTTGGAATCACATGATAAAATAGGGTTAGTGCCTACCACGTATATGAATAGAAAAATTCAGTTAGTCTTCTTATGTCCTCAGTTGTAATGTCATGCTCAAGAATAGGCACTGGTCCTACGAAAAGTCTGTGAAAAATAAATATAAGGAAAAACACATGCAATAAGGGAAGAACAGATTGGAAGACTGTTATAATCATATAATATTAATTTAATACAAATATACCATATCTGAGGACTGGAGTGATAGCACAGGGGATAGGGCATTTGCCTTGCACATGGCCGACCTGGGTTTGATTCCTCTGTCCATCTCGGGGAGACTGGCAAGCTACTGAGAGTATCCCATCTGCATGGCAGAGCCTGGCAAGCTTCCCATGATATGCCAAAAACAGTAACAATGAATCTCACAATGGAGACGTTACTGGTGCCCACTGGAGCAAATCGATGATCAACAGGACGACAGTGCTACAGTGCTACCATATCTGAACATTTTTTTCTTTTAATTAGCATGAGCTATCAAGAAGTTATGTGAAGTGAATGTTTCACAAAGAAGATAATAAAAACATCATCTTTATATGGGACAATGAAGCGTGATTCTAATAATTCTTCTCATTAAAAAAAGTTCCAGATCGGAGAGTTAGCACAAAAGGTAAGGTGCTTGCCTTGCACATACCAAACCTGGATTTGATCCCTAATACCACACAATGTTCCCTGAGTCTATCTGGAGGAATTTCTGAGCACAGAGCCAGGAGTACAGCCAGGTGTGACCCCAGAACCCAAAATATTTCTACTAACCTTCATATTCAATAGATATTTGTCACCCTAAACTAGAGAGATTAGAATTAAAATCTAAGAATCTAATCTTTTTTTTTTTTTAGCTTTTTTTATTTTTAGGACACACCAGCAGAGCTCAGGGACTACTCCTCGCTCTGTGCTCAGGAATCACTCCTGTGATTGGAAAAACCTGTGAGTTATCTGGGACTGAACTAGGGTTGATCACATGCAAGGCAAGTTCCCAACCTGCTGTACTATTGCTCCAGTCACAACATTCTTCTACTTTTTAATTTTTTTTTAATTTTATTTATTTTTAATTAGAGAATCACCGTGAGGGTACAGTTACAGATTTATACACTTTTGTGCTTATACTTCCCTCATACAAAGTTCGGGAACCCATCCCTTCACCAGTGCCCATTCTCCACCACCCGTAAACCAAGCGTCCCTCCCACCCTCCCCAATCCCATCTCCCCCCCACCCCACCCTGCCACTGTGGCAAGGCATTCCCTTCTGTTCTCTCTCTCTAATTAGCTGTTGTGGTTTGCAATAAAGGTGTTGAGTGGCCGCTGTGCTCAGTCTCTAGCCCTCATTCAGCCCGCAACTCCCTTCCCCCACATGGCCTTCGACTACAATGTAGTTGGTGATCGCTTCTCTGAGTTGACCTTTCCCCGGAACGTGAGGCCAGCCTCGAAGCCATGGAGTCAACCTCCTGGTACTTATTTCTACAGTTCTTGGGTGATAGTCTCCCACTCTGTTATTCTATATACCATAGATGAGTGCAATCTTTCTATGTCTGTCTCTCTCTTTCTGACTCATTTCACTCAGCATGAAACTTTTCATGCCCATCCACTTAACTACAAAATTCTTGACCTCCTTTTTTCTAACAGCTGCATAGTATTCCATTGTATAGATGTACCAAAGTTTCCTCAACCAGTCATCCGTTCTGGGGCATTCGGGTTTTTTCCAGATTCTGGCTATTGTAAACAGTGCTGCGATGAACATACATGTGCAGATGTTGTTTCGATTGTACTTTTTTGCCTCTCTGGGATATATTCCCAGCAGTGGTATTGCTGGGTCAAATGGGAATTCAATATCTAATTTTTTGAGAATCGTCCAAATTGTTTTCCAGAAGGGCTGAACCAGTCGGCATTCCCATCAGCAGTGAAGAAGGGTCCCTTTCTCCCCACATCCTCTCCAACAGCGGTTGCTTTTGTTCTTTTGGATGTGTGCTAGTCTCTGTGGTGTGAGGTGGTATCTCATGGTTGTTTTGATCTGCATCTCTCTGATGATTAGTGATGCAGAGCACTTTTTCATGTGCCTTTTGGCCATTCGTATTTCTTCCTTGGTAAAGTTTCTGTTCATTTCTTCGCCCCATTTTTTGATGGGGTTGGATGTTTTCTTCTTGTAGAGTTCAACCAGTGCTTTATATACCATTGATATCAACCCCTTATCTGATGGGTATTGTGTAAATATCCTTTCCCATTCTGTGGATAGTCTTTGGATTCTGGTCAATGTATCTCTTGCGGTGCAGAAGCTTTTTAGTTTAATGTAGTCCCATTTGTTGATCTCTGTTTTTACTAGATTGCTTAGTTCCGTGCCACCTTTGAAGATACCTTTATCTTCAATATCGTGGAGGGTTTCGCCGACATTGTCTTCAATGTACCTTATGGTTTGTGGTCTAATGTTGAGGTCTTTAATCCATTTTGATCTGACTTTTGTGCATGGTGTCAGGTCAAGGTCTAAACCCATTTTTTTGCTTGTGGTAGAATCTAATCTTTTTAAATATAACTACAAAGTAAAAAAGTATTTTTAAATATGAAGTTAAAAGTTTTATAAATAATGGAGACTCACCGTTAAGCTTTGCTTAAAATTTTCTGCTAATACTATTAAAAGTTGTTGGTTTAAATAATTATCATGATTCATGGGGCTGAAGATATAGTACAGTGGTTAGAAATATTGTCTTGCAGGTGGAAAACCAGGGTTCAATTCCTGATATCTCATATGGTCTCTCGAGCATGCCAGGAGTGATTTCTGAATGCAGAGCCAGGAGTGACCCCTGATCATCAGCAGGTGGGACCTCAAAACAAAACAAATAATTTTCAACATGTGAATAAATAAGTAGACCTATATATTTGTGGAAGGAGAACTCACAATTTCAGTAGTACAACCTCTTAATATTAGGGGACTTAATCATTTATTTTCTATCTTTAAAATAAGCAGGTTTCAAAGAGGTAGTACAGGGCTCAATGTCCTTCTCTTTCATGCAGTCCACTGTGGTTTACTTCTGGCAACACATATGGTCCCCTAGCATTGCTAGTAGAGATCCCTGAGTTCAGAGCCCCAACACATGTGGTTCAAAATCCCTTCTAAAATTACAGTTAAAGTAAATTATTAATGCATAAATTAATATGATAAAAACTCCCCATATTCTTTAGGGCATTATACTGAAGACTAAACCAAATTAAAAGCCATTACTAAGCCAAAGTAATGTACTGAGTTTATTTTAGAAAACAGGAATTTATTTATCTCTGTGTTAGCATTTCTTGACGTATACTGGAACTGAAGTATCTTGATGTATAATGACTTACTTTTCTATCCATTTTAGCATTTTTACTGACTATGAATGCTTTGCATTTATCACTTCTTCTAAAAGTACAGTGATAGTAAAAAATGGCTCACAAATATTGTAATTTTCATGACAGCATTGAAGTATTTCACAGATTGAGCCTGAGATAATCTAGTTAAATTACTATTTTCCAACCAAATTAAAATTTTAATAATACACAAGTTACTTTAAGTAGAAAAAATCATAAGCCGGTCATTCAAACTGTTGACTTCATCTGAGATAATTTTATGACAGACCAAAGGGTGACAAGAAAAGATACAACAATATATATCCACTGTCAAGATGTTTGTCCTCACCTACTTTATTTAAGAAATATAATAGAAGTATTTGGTATCATGAATTACCATCCAGCTAGTACATCCTTAGAGTGAAGTTACTTTTAAAAATAACTGTACGTCAGGAAGATCACTCATTGGCTGTAGTGTATATGTTGGAGACCAGATTTGAACCCTTGTAACACCTTGCATGAATTTTTTTCTAGTACCACCATGTATGTCCAAGAGCTCTGAACTGTGACTACCTCTCCTGCACTAATTGGAGTGACCTCAAAGAAAAAAAATCAAGTCCCAAAAAACTCGCCTTCCTTTCCTCTGAAAGAAAAAAATATATTGTATTAATGGATGGCCAAAATAAATGAACTATGATTTCTAAATAAAAGGTATCTGGTCTTACTAATAGAATTATGCTTGTGACTGCATAATGACAAGAAACAAGACTAACATTTTATGTATACTATCCTATTAAGTAGCACCATTATCCGTTCTGCCACATTCCTTTTTCTCTTTTTTATTTTTCCTTCCCTCCTTCCTTCCTTCCTTCCTTCCTTCCTTCCTTCCTTCCTTCCTTCCTTCCTTCCTTCCTTCCTTCCTTCCTTCCTTCCTTCCTTCCTTCCTTCCTTCCTTCCTTCCTTCCTTCTTTCCTCCCCCCTCCCTACCTTTCTCTCCCTTCTTTATCTCTTTCTTTTTTAAATTGAATCACCATGAGGTACAAAGATACAAAATGTTCATTGCTGAGTTTCAACTGTACAGTGTTCTACTGTCCCAATCTCTTCACCAGTGACCTCTTCCCTCCACCAGTTTCCTTCTTGACTCCAGAAAGAAGGATATTATGTTACAGAAATATTATGTACATACTGTTACAGAAAGGATATTATGCATATCATCTTACCTCCCTCAGCATCCACTCCTTGTCCAGAGTTATCACTTTCCACTGTCATTGTAATAGTGTTCCCTTCTTTGACCTAACTGCCCTCTGTCACATTGTGGCAAGGACCAGTTCTCCTGAGCTTTGTTACTATTGCCTTTGGATATCATTCTCTTCCTATGTTTCTTTTTATCTTACCAATGACCAGAGGGTTTTAATAGTGATAATTTGCCTGGTAGTATAAGTTAGGCTTTAGTTTAGTTGTTGATAAGTCTAAGCATTCATAATTTACCAATAAAGAAAGAAACAAGAAACTTGCCAACACTATTTGCTCTGCGTGTATGTGTATGGGTGAGAGTGGAGGGTGGTGTGTGTGTGTGTAGTTTGTGTGTGTGTGTAGGCTGATAGTAAGTAACATAATATGTATACCTTTAAATAAGGTGTTGGTGCATCAGCATGAGCAACTATTCCAACCATAATTTACTACTATGTTGTATACAATAAAAATTTTTAACAGACTGAGAGGAGTTAAATGTAGTGGCATTAAAAAGCTTGATGAGTGGGTAATGAAAAGTTAAAAATTATTTTTATTTTTGGAGTATTGAGTAGACATCTGGTATACAGAAAACATTATTTTAAAGTAAAAAAGAACAGATAATTATTTCATTTTATTTTAAAGGGCTTAATCGTTTGGTTTGGATGTTATAGTATTCCTTTTCAAAATGTATAAACTGGCTAGAAAATTTGCAACCATTAACAACAACGTGTTCATTATAAAGTTAACTTGCTTTTATCTCAAGACGATTATTTTATTATTTTTTAGTAACAGAGTGGTTATTTTAAAATATGTTTAGTAGTTTAGTAGTTAAAGTATGTTTAGCTCTTACAGAAATGAGAATATTTACTCCTTTGCAAACGCAAACTTTCTAAGTCCAAAATATTTTAAGCCACTGGAATTTAAAACCAAGTAAATATCAAACAATTAGATGCAAATTAAATTATTTATTATACTCATAAGCAGACTGCACATCAAGCCAAGTTCAAATGATGTTAATTACCAATTTAATATTCCCCAGCAATGACTGTTCTTTCAAAATTAGATCTTATGATAAATTTAGAATAACATTTAGAAAAATACTTGCATTGAGGATCATAATATTGAACTTAAGATGCAGTTTTAAAATAATGCTTATTTGAATACTTATAGATATAATTAATGATTTTATGCAATGTCTTAATAGTAGTAGCAAAACAAAATTTATTTTTTGACACTAAAGTACTTGAAATTGGCACATATGCTGCCTGAGCCCCTGTGCTGCTTCTGCCCATGTGGCTGAGCACATGTGTCGCCCGCATCTCCTCCCTTGAGATGTGTACTTTCATGCTTTTGTGTCCAGTGCTAGGATGTGTGTAGCACTCTCTCCACCCTTGGAGAAGCCCGCGTTCTCTCTTGAGTGCGTTATTCTCACTATTCTCTCTCCCACTTATCCCTTCCTCCTTCCCTCAGAAACCTCTGAATAAAATCTGTTACTTCAAAAAAATAAATAAATAAAGTACTTCGAACTCTTTTCATTGTTTGACAATAGCTGAGAATCTGAAAATTTCAAATGCCTCAGCATATCAAATGCAATTATTAGAGATCCATAAATTTCTAATGAAAGATTATTTACTTCCTTAGTAATTGATTCATATATATTCACCAATATACTCAGCAGTCAGACAAATATTTTCTGGCTCCTTGTTTATCTAATGATTGTTTTCTACTCCATAGCTTTAGATAGTAATCACCATTCCACTCTTGCTCAGTGACTCATATTTTTCATCTCATTCAATACATCTCTACAGTGCATTGTTGGAACAAGGCTTCAAGTTTACTCAAAAGACTGCCAACAATATAAAAGATTTTGTAGCTCAGCAGCTGATTTGAATGGATCAATATTTTATATTATTTATTTAAAGTGTAAAAGAATTTCTAATTCTATCTTGACATTTTGATAAAAATAAAATCTGGGAAAAATATAGTATTAAAAATTTTGAAAGGGGTTGCCTTTCAAAAAAGAATTAGGAGGAAAAGGAAAATCCACGGTAGCATTTGAAGCAAATTTTAAGATGTATAGAAACTTCAAAATTCTTATTAAACAATTGGAGAACAAAATTTGAAGAGGAAAACTTGTTTATGTTTATTGGGTTAACAAAAATAACAAGTGATCAAAATCGAACACAGCTAAAGCAGTACTTAGGAGGGGACTCAGAAATATAGGATTACATTAAGAAATGAATAAAAATCAACAACCTAAATGCATATCTTCAATATCTAGAGAACAAATAAGAAATACATCTAAAAACTATTAAAAGGACGGAAATAATAAAATACTAGAACAGAAAACTATCATATAGAAACCAAGAAAGCAATACAAAGTATCAATTTGACCAAAAGCAGGTTCATTGAAAGAATAAACAAGATAACTAACCTTTGACTAGATTCACAAGTCAAAAAAAGAGAAAATGCTCAAATAAATCTATTCAGGCATCAAGTGGGAGAAGTTATCTCAGAACCCTTAAAAAATCAGGGGATAATGAGAGCTTACTATGAGCACCTCTACTCTGTAAATTTGGAGAACCTAGAAATGGAAATAATCTACAAATATGTAATCTCCCCAAACAGAAATATATAGAAATATGCAATCTCCTTAAACTGAAATATATGGAGAAATACATCTTGCAAAAATGAATGGGATGGAAATAGACTGAAAAGATCAATAGCAACAAAAACACTGAAACAATAATTAAGAATTTCCCCATGGACAAAAGTCCTGGTCCAGATGGCTGATTTCTTGCCAATGGCCTCTGTTTCTCCACAGCTATAATAAAATTAGCTTCTGCTATTGAAGGGTCCCAATTTGTGATACTTTATGATGACAATCTTAATTAGTATACAAACAGATAGAAAAGACTAGAAAATAAAATATCCAACTATATTATATCCATAAAAATCCCAGCCAAAGTCAGAATGGGTGGAAAATAATATTTTATAGGTTTTACAATTATCAGGCCCAAAGAGTAGGCCTGCAGATATGCTTATGAATAGAATATATTACATGACTCATAATGCAAGACCACATAACTCAAACTATTTTACCAATAGATATATGCTTATAGTAATAACCACAAATATGTTGTTTTTATGTGTGGGTATATATTTCATATTACAATAAAATCCATGCATTTAAATGTATATATTTAATAAATACTATATAGATTTACATCACTGTATTAATGTCACCCAGTTCTTTTCGATTTACTCAAGTGGGCACCAGTAATGTCTCTATTACATTCAGCCCTGAGATTTTAGCAGCCTCTCCTTTCTCGTCTTTCCCTATGATTGGAGGCTCTTCAGGGTCAGAGGAATGAGACCTATTGTTACTGTTTTGGGCATATCAAATACTCCATGGGTAGCTTGCCAGACTCTGCAATGCAAGTGGAATACTCTCAATAGCTTGCCGGGCTCTCTGAGAGGTATGTATATATCTGTTACTGTATTTTGGATATAAGTACGCCACAGAGAGCTTACCAGGCTCTGCCAAGTGAGCAATAGACTCTCAGTAGCTTGTCAGGTTCTCCAAGAGGGAGGACTAGGCTATTAGATATCTCTCGGCCGCAATGCGGGAGCTCCCTGGACTTTGGTTTTATAGTCTCTGGATGTTGGCCATTGATGGGATTACAAGGCACTGGGGGTAGTCTCTGGCTGTGACTGCCAAGTTACTGGAAAATGGAGGATCTGGGCTGAAGAGGCCCAGTCCCCATCTGAGCAGCCTTGTAGATCTCAGCCCCTGGCCCACACTGGTTCCTCTGCAGTTCCTCCATGCATGATGCTCATCCAAACGTGATTTACATAAATATTGAAATTCACATTCAACTATACATGTTTGTTTCTCCACATTATTTTTATTTTTTAATAGCATACTTAAGAGCTTTACCTATTGCCCCGAAATTCTTTACTTTGACATATTTTATTACACAATTTTTCATCCAATAGACATCTTCCTTTTTAATTTTATTAAAGCACCATAGTTTGTAATGTTATTTATATTTGAGTGTTAGTGTTCCAGAACCAATCCCAGAATCATGTTAGCTTTCCTCCACTCCTGTCCCCTGGCCCCCTTCCACCTCACTTTCCCACCTCTAGCAGTCTGCCCTGACAGGTACATTTCTAAATTTGTTTGTTAGAGTTTGGATCTCATGTTTTAGTGTTCTTGATTCTGTGGTTTGAATATATATCACATCATTCCTTTAAATCATCAATATATCTCTTTTTGTCTGCCATTTTCTCCCTTTCTTTATGTCTCCCTTTTTGTCTTGGATGGAGAGATAACACAGCAGGTAGGGCATTTGCCTTGCACGGGGACAACCCAGGTTCAATTCCTCTGTCCCTCTTGGAGAGTCCGGCAAGCCACTGAGAGTATCCCGCCCGCACAGCAGAGCCTGGCAAGCTACCCGGGCCATATATGATATGCCAAAAACAGTAACAACAAGTCTCACAATGGAGATAATACTGGTGCCCGCTTGAGCAAATCAATGAACAGCGGGATGACGGTGCTACAGTGATAGTGTCTGCCTCTCTTGCTTCATCTTTGTTTCTTCTCAATCTTCAAATTCTTTCTTTCCATGTAACTTTCCTTCCAATATTCTGGTGACAAGAGTGATCTGGGCACCCTCCCCCACAATACACACACACACACACACACACAGCTTTAACACATTGTATGCTCTTTCCCAATTATTCTGAACAAGTAAGATATAAGTGAAAAAACCTGTGCTTACCCTTCTTATGGTTTAGTTCATTTAGCATGGTGTCTTTTAGTTCTATCCATGTTGTAGCAGATTGCATAATTTCATCATTTTTTATGTCTCCGGTATTCCATTGTATACACACACACACACACACACACACACACACACACATGCACACATAACACTAACAATAACGGGCCTCACCCCCCTGACCCTGAACATGACAGGGACGAAAGGAGACGTTATTGGCGCCTGCTCGAGCAAATCGATGAGCAACAGGAGAACAGTGATAAGTGTTGAATCTGCATATTTCTTTGGATAGAAAAACATAATGACAATATTATTGTGCTTGTTCTATGAACAGGAAGGTGTGTTTACACTTCCTTGTGTCTTTTAATAATTAGATTAGTAGTTATTACTATTTTTTCTATGTCTTTTCTGTCTCATTATGTTGGTTCACAGTTACTTGATATTTGGAGGTGGAATTATGAATTAGTATTTTCCTTTTTTAAAAAATTTTTTGTTTCATGTATTATTGCTATGTATTTCTGAATGTTGATTCATGTTACTGTACAAACTTGCTGTTTTCAGGAGGCTTGTTTTTTTTTGGTTTTTTTTTTTGAGACTCTTTTGGGTTTTCTCAGATTCATATTATCTGCAAATAGTGGTAGTTTGAATTCTTTTCCAACCTGGATGCCTTTAATAAAACATTTTTTTCTAATTGTTTTGGCAAGAAATTGCAATGATGTATTGAATAATTGCGGTGAGAGTAGACAACCTAGTTTTATACCTGGTCTTATAAAAAACACTTTTTTTGCTGTTTCTTTGTTTTTATTTTTATTTTTTAGCCATTTAGTATCATATTAGCTATAGGTTTGTGGTGAGTCTTTAATGAAATTGAGGGGAATTCTTTCTATTAACATTTTATACATTTTATTAAAAGTATTTATTCATGAAAAATTGATGGTTAAGCTCATCAAATGTTTTTTTGTTTTGTTTTGTTTTTTGCATCATGGAAAACATAGCCGTGACACTTTATGACATTAAATCTAGAGGCAGCTACAATGGTCCACTGTCATTGGCCAAGCAAGGAGAATCAAAAAAAAAATGCTAATACATCAAATTAGAAGATTCTGAATTGAAAAACAAATAATAACCAGAATAAATTGGAACCCTGAAACTAGAAGAAAAGATTTGCCTATCACGCATCTGACATGGATTTATATGCAAGATATGTAAAGCACTGGAGAAACTTAACAGCAAAGAATAAAGAAAAATCAACCCCATAAAAATATAAAAGGCCAGCAATCAGCAAATAATTAATATTTCAAATATAGTGTTAAGTTAAAATATAAATAATAGGATTATTATTTTTATTGTCAGTTAGATAATTTATATCAATAAGTTTAAGGAAAAGATTTTAGTTTTTGCATGTATATTCCCAGTAAAGAACATTATTTTCCCATTTGCTAGGTAATAATAGAGAATGTAATATACTCACAAGTACAATTATTTGACTAAAAGTAGTAAAAGTAGTAGTAAAAGTAGTAACAAGTAAAAGTAATAACAAGTAAAAGTAGTAACAAGTAAATTTCTTGTTACTACAAGAAACATTGCAGTAATATTGATGAAAAATCTACTATTTTTCTTGTTCTGTACCAGTTCCATTTCACCTCTTTACTGTTTCTTTTTTGTAGTTTCAACTTCTGCAAACAAATCATGCTTTCAATGTGTTCTTGTTGGTCCAGAGAATGAATGTAAAGAGTGATCAGGCAATACATTATAGAGAACAAGCGAACCAGCAAATGTGGCCCAAAAATGTCACATTTTTTCACAATAGTTTCTTCTCATTTCTTCTGGAGAATTAAAGCAAATGTAATTGAATTCATAATATAAAAAGGAAAAAATCTACTGTAAATGAAGCAGTAGGTTTGTATTTTCACTTACTACCTGATGCTGTAATCCATAATACAGCTCACTTAGGATTCTGATGTACTGAGTTTGAACACCCTGTTTGGCTGGGGCTTTGATGACTGAGTCAGTCTCAGCAGAATCAAAGGCCTTCTTTAAATTGATGAATAGTTAGGCCGAGCAGCATCTTGAACTCTCGTGAAACTTCAATGAGCTTGGTCACCGTGTTGTTACAGTCAATTGTGCTGAATCCTTTTCGGAACCCAGCTTGCTAACATGGTTGTCTTTCAACTAGTGTTCTGCCTATTCTATTCACGATGACTCGAGTGAACAACTTATAGAGGATGGACAACAGGCAGATTGGGTGATAGTTGCCGATGTCGTGGATATCTTCCTTCTTGTATAACAGAATAGTCCTTCTGGTTTTCCATTGGGACGGAAACTTGCATTCAGACAGGTAATGTGTGAAGAGCTGAGTCAATAAATTGACGACTACTGATGGCAAATTCTCCAGGTGTTCAGGTCTGACCTTGTCTGGACCAGGTGCTGTATGCTTTTTTACCAATAAAAGGGTGTGTAGGATTGAGGAAAGAAGAATGTTGGGAATGACATTTCCATTCTGAGGAATTTGGTTTGTGGGAAAGTAGATGTAGCTATCAAAGAGATCCGAGTAGAAGTCATGAATAATCCTCTCCATTACCCTTCTGGAAGATATGATAGCTTCATCAGGACTTCAAAGGGCAGTCTTCTTGGTCTTGTAGTTGGCGAAAGACAGGCGAGCATTGCAAATACTTTTTCTGGCTTCTGCCGCATCAGCAAGCACTGCTGCTGTTCTGTCTTTGAGGTCTTCCATTATTGTTTCTCTGCACAGCTTTGTGAGCTCAGATGTTAGCTTGTGATTGTCTGAGGCTCACGCCAAAACAAATAAGCTCGAGCGTTTCTGAAGACAGGATTCTGTTTCTGGCTTTCCCACTCTTGGCATTCCTCGTGCAGTCATGGTAGTGCTGAACCAGTCGATCATATTCCTTGTCGATGTTGTCAAGGACAATATCTTGCCACGTTGCTGCATTATTGCCAGAGAGCTTTCAGTTGGTGGTCATTCTGGGAGTTCTCTTCTTAAACTAAAATTTTACAGTCCTTTCTCATTTCTCTGTGAAGTAGAATTTTGCACCAAGGAGACAGTGGTCCATTCCCACTGGAATTTTGGGACAACAGTAACATAGGTCAGTCAAAACCATCGATTGAATATGATGTGGTCAATTTCATTGTGGAGCTGTCTACTGGGACACTCCCATGTCCAGTGTTTTGATTCGGCCTTCTGGAATGGTGAGTTACCATGGATGGTCTTGGTCGATATGATTAACTCAGTCTCTCACTCTGTTCATTCCAGTCTAGGGCATGGCTCCCGATGTGGAGTTCTTTTGGTGACCTTCTCAGTCCTATCTTGGAATTAAAATCACCGTCAATGATCTTGTAGAGGTGTGGTCTTCTTTATAAAATTTCTCCAGCTCCATGTAGAATTTCCCAATTTCTTCTTCATCATAGATGGATGTTGGTGTGTAGAGGACTAAGATAGAAACTACCTGCAGTGAGCCACATCTATTCAAGCATAATGGTCT
This sequence comes from Sorex araneus, assembly GCF_027595985.1. Lineage (NCBI taxonomy): Eukaryota > Metazoa > Chordata > Mammalia > Eulipotyphla > Soricidae > Sorex > Sorex araneus. Next base: position 188,571,951 of record NC_073303.1, on the reverse strand, counting down.
GATTTGGGGTTTTAGGCATTTGAATGAATCAATGCTCCTGTCCAAGTTCATGTTGACAAGTGTATGACACCACTGACGCCTCTATTGTCACATGTTCTGAGGAACAGTTCTTCTCTAGTGTTGAAAATGGCATCATGTGATCGATGTCTTCTCGTCTCAGTCAAACCAATGATGTTGTACTTGATATTTCGCACTTGCACCATCAGGTCCTCAATAGATGCTTCCAATGTCAGCATATGTGCATTGCAATTACAGACAGTCATTTTAGTCCGTCTTCGTTTTGGCAGTCTAGTTCATCTCTGAGATTTGATAAGCCTCTCCTTGCCCATCCTTCTTAACGCTGCCATAATGGGGGCTCTTTCAGTGTCAAGGGAATGAGACTCATTGTTGTTACTGTTCTTGGCATATCGGATACACCACCCGTAGCTTGGATACACCACCGGTAGCTTGGATACACCACTGGTAGCTTGCCAGGCACTGCCGTGTGGGTGGGATACTTTCAGTAGCTTGCTGGTCTCTCTGAGAGGGATGGAGGCTTTTAGGGTGGCCTCTAATCACCCTTACAGGTGTTCCTATGGCTCGCACCGTATTTGAACCCCACCGAATATGGTGTAGTAATCATGGAAAATGGGTATTAAGTGCTTATAATGTGTCTGGAAAGCAGCCTGGAGTATGGCGGTGCTGAATAGTGGAGGTAGTGGAGGTGAGGATTTTTCCCGAGCTGTATTACAGATTCACCACCAGGATCTGATCATTCTACAAGGAAGTAATCATCGATGTAAAGAGAGTGGTTAGACTGGGTGATACCATTTCACTGAAACTCTTCAGTGCCACCCTGGAGAATGTCATGTGATGACTGGAATGGGAAGGAATGGGAGTGAAGATCGACGGTCGGCATCTCCATGATCTGCACTTCGCTGATGACATCGTTCTAAGAACACCAAGCATTAACCAAACAGCACAAATGCTGGCCGACTTCGACTGTGAGTGTGGAAAAGTCAGACTGCAGCTAAATCTCACCAAGATAATGTTCATGAAAAACAAACTAGTCCCTGATGTTCCATTTTCTCTCAACAGAATGATCATCTCCAAATGCAGCAGCTATGTGTACCTGGGTCAAGAACTCAACGTGAGGAACGACTTGGTGCCAGAACTGCGCAAGAGGAAGAGAGCAGTGTGGAACGCCTTCAAGAGCATCGAAGAAGTGGTTAAGAGGATGAAGAATCTCAAATCCAGGCGCATCTTTTCGCTTCACTATTCTTCCTGCATTAACATACGCCTGAGAGACTGAGCCCTACAAAAACAGGATGAGGAACACTATTTGGGTATCCTAAAGAGGAACTGAAAGAGCTATGTTTGGAATATCACATTTCAGTCAAGTGAGAAAAGGAATCTGGAGTTTTGACCTCCGTCAACGATCAAGAATCAGGGACGATGTCTTGTTGAAAATCAGATGGGCTGGACATGTAATGTGATTTAGAGATGACCGCTGGATTAGAGCTGTTTCTGACTGGATTCCACAGCGTGTCAAAAGACTGCATGGCCGCCTACCTAATGAGATGGTCAGACTTCTTTGTCAAAACCCTGAATGAATGGTTTGATGCTCCTTGTGTTTCTGGAGCGAGTAGATATCACTGGGCTACTTTAGCTTGCCCCGGGGACAAATGGAGACATTACTGATGCCTGATCGATCAAATCGAAAATCAACAGGATGACAAATGATATAAGTGATGCCTGATGCCAATGTATACAAAATAGGAGAAAATATGCTCATTTAGTGGTTCAGAGCTTTTTAAAATCATACATCTTTGTAAAATCTTGTATGATAAGTAGGGGAAATAAATTATCTACTTTTAACCATAAACTTTTATTTTGAGCTTTAACAAAATTACCAGAAATATGTGTTCTAGTAGAGCATATAAGGATAAATTTACATATCTTTGCCAGAATGTTCAGCTAGTTACTGGGGAGATTCAAATAGTAGGATTGGAGAAAGGAGAATTTGTTTTGGAATTTAATGTCTATTTGTTTAAATATTATGGTTCTACAAAGGATTTGAAATAGAACTTTTTTAATAAGGTTAGCTGTGGAACATTTATAATAATAAACTCATGATTTTGTAGAAAAGAAGACCTCAAATTGATGCTTCCATTTAGGTAAGATGAACTTGATAAATAAATAACTTGAACCCCACAGAGTGATAGAAAAACAAGTATAAATCAGAAAGAGAAATCAAAGAGAGTGTGACAGAGTGTGTACTAGTTCTTGGCAGTCTCTTTGAAGTTTCAGACAAAAAATAGCTATGCCTGCTAGTCTTCCAATATCCACTGCCCTTGGGAGAGCTATCTCCATTACAATTACTGCTGTTTCTAGATATGTAGGGAAATATTTGCATTAGATTTACCAAGCAGAAAGTGGTAAATTTAAGGCTCTAGAATAAAAATCTGGGAGGTGAGTATTTTTCAGTAGACAAATGTGCTGAACCTTCTCAGTGAAAATTGTCTATTCTATTATTAATCTTATGTGGTTTGATTCTTCAGTGTCTAAAAATTAGTTTTCCTGTCTACATGTCTACAATTTTTATATTTTTTGGTTTTAATATAAAAATGTTCTTTTCACCACCACCAATGTGTCCGATACCCTCCACCAATTTCCATATATCCATTCTAATTCACATATTTCAGGTTAGCACTTCCCAAACTCATGATTTTGTAGAAAAGTAGACCTCAAATTGATACTTCGAATAGGTAAGAATAACTTGAAAATTTCACTGTCTTTCTCTTTTGTAAGTTAATCACATGATAAAAAAATATATTTAGTTATTTGTCACCCTTATGTCACATTATTATAACTAGGTTATAAATTTTCATTGCCTATTTGAGATAGTTTGTTATTTTGCTTTTTAATCTATATCCATTATAGTCTTATTTTCCCAAAGTCTTTTATATGTTTTGTAATTTTGACTTTTAATTTGTTTTAGCTGTAACTTTTGTTAATAAATTGATTCAAAATAACACATTGGGGTCAAGAGTGTATAAATCAAAGATACTGTTTTTATATAACAACAGTTCGATATGTAATGTTTGTCACTTGTTTTTTTTCTTCTTATTTTATCTAATTCTTCAGCACCAGAGATGCTCCTGAAGTAATGTTTTTAATTAAATTATATTATAGAAAATATAATAGAGCTAAAAGCTATTTCAACATGATTTTCAGGAAATGTTTTATTCTCAAATATTTGATCTAATAATATGCAAATTTAAACGGACCTTAAAAACTCCACATTTTCTACTGATTATTACAATTTATGAGTTTGTCTTTTATAATTTGGTAACTGGAGGGAAGACTAAGAAGGATATATAAATAGAATATATGAATATACAAGCAGTGAATAAAAATTAATAAATTTTACTCATGTTTTTAACTCTCTTCTTAATAGATTTTTCCAAACTTTTAAATTTATTTTCCCTCTATTTCTTAAGATTTTTAATGAGCTTAACTTATTATAATCCTGAAATATATTTGTCAGTGGAAATATATTTCATTAAAAGCACTGAAATAATGAAAACCTGAAGAAACACAACTCAGAAATGAGTCACCACTAAATAAAATTCATAATAAAGTTTTATGAAAAGTTAGAATGACCTAAAAATAATACATTACAAAAATGTATTCTTATATGCTATTTAAGTTGAGAGTATACCCAAGCCTTTCAAAGTTTTACATTATCATATATTATTCCCATGTTATGGATAAGCTCATATATTCTAACGAAAAGCAAATCATAAATCTCAGCATGTTTCCTTTCAAATTTTGGCTTTTAGTTATTTCTGAATTATTTTAGGATAATATTCTATTTCTTTCAATGGAGTCTTTCCCCATAAGATTAAATCTTCATCTTAAAACTTTCAGTATGAAGCACTTGTTTTTTCCAATAAAGCTCACCCTACAGTTATATTCTATTTTTTTGTTACAAAATGTCATGTATCTCACAGTCACAGTTGGACTTCCTGTTGCCATATGTATGTATGTATGTATGTATGTATGTATGCAGCAATTTTCATGCAGAAAAAATAGCAATAGAGCTGACATATTACTAGACACAGAAGACTGCTAATCACCACATCACCACACATATGGAAGTAAAACTTCTTCAGTCACCACATCTTCAATTAAGAATATAAAAAGATTGGATGGGCTGGAGCCATAGGCTAGCAGGTGGGCACTTGCCTTGCACGCAGCTGACCCGGTTGGTTCTCTCTCCGACATCCCATATGATCCCTGAGCCTACCAGATATGGCCTAAAATCAAGCAAACAAAAACCAAAATAGAACATAAGAAAATTGAAACCAAATGTGGTATAAAGAGGGAGAAATTAAATTTAAAAATTTGGGGGCTGAGCGGGTAGGGCATTTGTCTTGCTTGCTTCCAACCCATGCTCGATTCCCAGCATCCCATACGGTCCCTTGAGCAACTCCAGGAGTAATTCCCGAGTGCAGAGCTGGTAGTAACCCCTGTGCATCGCCGGGTGTGGTTCGAAAAGGAAAATGAAAAAATAAATAAACTTCAAACTCTGTTTGAAAATTCTACATTTAAATAGATATGCATATTCTGTGGAAAATGTATTCAATATTTAATGAATGCACTTAGGGATACCCTAAATAGTAATTGTAGCAATGTAGCACTGTCGTCCCATTGTTCATCAATTTGCTCAAGGGGGCACCAGTAACATCTCCATTGTGAGACTTGTTACTGTTTTTGGCATATTAAATATGCCATGGATAGCTTGCCAGGCTTTCTGAGAGGGACGGAGGAATCCAATCTGGGTCAGCCGCATGCAGGGCAAACGCCCTACCCACTGTGCTATCGCTCCAGCCCACTATCCTAAATAAATCTCAATAATATATATGGATGGATAGATCAGAAAGGTTATTGAAATTGATAGAGAAAAAAAGTAAAGAATAAAGAATTTTTAAACTAAAAATGTTTTAGTTATTAATAACCTCTTTATCATGTTCATGCTATTTAAAATATATGTCATTAAACCAAGTCTAAAACTTATTTGTATAATAAAATGTGTTTTACCAGAGTTGTTCAATCAGTAATAGTATACAACACAATTTATAGATAATATTTTAAATTAATAGATTTTTCTAATATCACATATTTAGATATCTAATAATATAACCACCTTGGTTATATTATTTATTAAATTATTGCATATAAATATAAGACCTCACTTAGAGAAATTGTAGCTCATTTAGAAAAATTTATTGAATCAAGCTTTCATGAGATAGTTACAAGTTTTCATATTTGAATTATAATCACACAATGATCAAACACCCATCCCTCTAACAGCACATTCTCCACCACCAATATCCCCATTGTACCCCCCCATTCCCAATCTCCCCCTTTTAGAGAGGGTGTCAAATCAATTATTACATAACTGCTATCTCAATAATCTATATTTTTTGCAATTTATATGAGTCAATTAGAAAGCAAAATTTGGAGATATGTTTATGCATTCCTTTCAAAATGTGTTTAGTGACATTTTAATTGTTTTGTATTAATCCAAGGAAACAGAAATAGAAATACAGTGTGAGAAATAGAAAATTTACAATCCTTGGTCAGTTTTTGTTAGCCCAAGTAGAATAGCTCATCAAAATTGATGCATTTGAATATTTCTGTCCAGAAGTATTAAAAAGTTTAGATTCTGTAGGATAAAAATAAATCATCACGTTATAAGTTTAGAGAATTACTTAACTAATAGCAGCAAGTAAAACATATGACCTATATGCTAAAGAAAACATTTTTGGAGGTGAGGGGCAGATTGGGGTCATACCCTGTCAGTGCGCAAGGCTGAGTCCTTGTTCTGTGCTCAGTGATTGCTTCTATCAATGCCGAGTGACCCTCTGCAGTGCTGTGTATCAATCTAGGGTTAGCTGTCTGCAAATCAAGCATGTTAATTACCAAAATATAGTTCAGGACTCCTAGAATAATTTTCTTAACTATAAAATCTGCTTTGTTTAAGATATAAATTTGTTTCATAATTTGCATGTCTCATAAACCCGAGTCTGTTTCTTCCTCTAGTTGGAATGCCTTATTTGTCAGAGCAGCTATATGCTGCTCTTCTATGGTTAAGGTTGTAGTTCAACTGCGTCAGGTTATAACACATTTGATTTTTGAGTAGCCAAACAGACTAACTGAATGGGACTACACATATTTTGATGTATTTCACAGATGTTGCCTCCACCACAGCTTTCCATAAGTTTCTATTATTAAGGGGGATTTTGCAGTATTTTCTCCATGGTTGTTCTTTGCATGATGATGTTAGGGTATAAATCTGAGTGTGTTTTAGTTACAAAATATGCACTTGGATTATGCATCGAGGAAATAGGATTGATTCACAGCATGCATGAACTCATTAGACCAGCTTTCAGATAAATACATGTGTTGCCCAGAATCATTAACTCATTTCCATATGTCTTTTGTTTTCCAGAGACCCGTGATCACAATGATATACATTGGCATAAGTTCCACTCACATAATATATCAAAATATTTCTATTTCCTCTTAGAGTTATGCCCAGATTGATTTACACCTTTGGTTAGGAAATAAAAAAAAATAATCTAATCAGTGTATGCTTGCTCTGGTAACGTCATATACTTAAATTCAATATAAGTATATTATATACAATCTAATTTAATCATGATCTCTGAGTCAGGCTTGGAAATTAGCTTAGGGTTAAGACTTTCTGTTGAATTTACTGATATAGATCTTCTTCCTATATACTCTAGATAATTTTTTTCATACATTTGGTTGCAAAAGCCTTTCTCGACAGCATTTCTCCTTCCCTAGGAGTCACAGTTGTCTATGCCATCTCCAAAATTCCTGCATCATTATTGCATTGAGATTACAAACTGTTGTGGAGATTTCTGTTTCTCCTTATTTTTAGCAGTGGTTAAATGTCTCCATCTTGCCTTTGCCTTTCCTGAATTATATTTCATCCCTGACACTGTTTCAAAAATATCATGTTCTACACATCACTCTTGGACTCTAGGTGATAGCTCCTCTCAAGTCTATAATGAGCACATGCCGTCTAACCTTAGTAAAGCTAATATCCTTTGGACCATTCTGATACTTAAATAAGTCAACAATTTACTATTTTTTATTCATTCTAACCACTCTGCTGTGGTACATTTTGAGATATTTTCCCATGTAGGATAGTCCATAGTATTTTCACTAGTCATTCATTGTGTGTACTAGGAATGTCCACTAAATTCTTTTGCATATAGAGTTACATTATGGTCGTGCCTGATGCAATTTCATGGAATTATTTTGTCTTCTCTTGGTACTTATCAACCAGACCCACCTCTAACGATCAATGATGTCTCTTCTTAATAGTAACACACCCTTTTTCCAGCTATAGTGAAATGTACAAACTGTTACTGTTACTGTCATCCCGTTGCTCATTGATTTGTTCAAGCGGGCACCAGTAACGTTTCGCACTGAGAGACTTATTGTTACTGTTTTGGGGCGTTCACCTTTCAGGAGGCCAACACGAGTTTGATTCCTCCGCCCCTCTCGAAGAGCCCGGCAAGCTACCAAGAGTATTGTGCCCACGAGGCAGAGCCTGGCAAGCTACCCGTGCGTATTGGATATGCCAAAAACAGAAATATACAAAAGCAGATAATATTTCCTAACCCAGCCAAGAGTCATTAAGGGTTATCTCATACAATTCAGTTTTGCTTTGCCTCAGATGGATGTAGTTTGAGTGTTTAGCATCTATTAAGGTCAGCAAAAGAACAGGAGGCCATTTCTTCAACTATTGAGGCCAAATGTGCATCTAGTAATTACTTGACTCCATTTGATCATATGCTATGTTGTCATTATTATTTTTTGTTGCTGTGTATCTAACTCAGGGCCTCAGGAGAGCAAGTCTTGAATTTTTCAAGTGAAGCATCCCTGATCTTCTTTTTTATTCCTCACCCTTGCTTTCTGAGTTACTGCATAAAGTAACTAATTAAAAATTCTACAGCTCTTAGTGTTAGATCATAGGAATATAATTGAGGTCGGGGTTGAGTTGTTGTTAGGGGGATAATATATCACACATACTAAAATAACAAGATGGTCTCAGAAAAATATATTTTTGTATATATGCATATATATATGAATATGTATACACATGCATATAGATATTGCCTAAAATATTATTCGTCCTGCGAATTAGATATAGAGCTTGCTGAAAAAATAAAGGCTAATCAGGTGGAAGGAAAAGGAGCAGAACAAAAGTACACGCTCTCAGGGAATTCTGCGTCAAAGACAAGAAAATCTACACTCAAACTAGAACAGAGTGAAAGAAAGAGCATAGCTAGATAAAGTTTGCCAAGGAAAGTGGGCAACTACTATGAAGATATAAAGCCCTTATATTGACCTACTTAAGCCATGCTTACTGAGGAACAGCAATAAAGACAAGGTTGGCAATTACATGGGTCACTGCTTCCGATGCTCAGTTCTCAGAGAGCGAGAGTGTATAAAAATCTCAAAATGTCAGATGACAGATTTCAGGGAAGACATCTAAGCCCTTTTACCTTTAAATTACATGGCAGTGGATCACTGTCATCTAGTCTGGTGATATAAGATTCTGATATATAACAGCATGACAAGGACATTCACAGCATTCCTGTCTTGGCAGCCCAGTCTTCGTTGCAGTAGAAGCAGACATAAGTCACTCATGCCAACTATTAAGGACCAGGAATCTGTGATGAAGTCTAGAGATAGGGGAGCAGAAATATAGAATGGAAGGTAAGGAGCTTTGTACATGGAGGAGATGGGATGGGGGTTGGGGAGAAATCTTGATCATAGGCCTGGGTTATATAAAGATGTTGCTGTTTTTTTTTTCAACCATGTATCCAGACTGTGAACTAAGCTTTTGCCCCACACCGGCTAATGGAGGAAATATCCTTCTTCCTTGGTCTCTCTTCCCTCCGGGAGGAGGAGGTGTGGTGTCTGACATTTTATGGGACCTTTGAGCAGGTATGAACTTGGTGGCGCGGAAAAAAAAAAGTGCTTTGAACTTGAAACAGCAGGACGCCTGGGCAGTCTCGGCCAGGGCCGGATCTCGGGCTCCGGCCGAGATTCGACCTGGATGGCCATGCCTTTGCACAGCCGCTTGGCTGTGGGAACGAGCAGGATCCAGAGCCCCTATATGACTTGGGGTTCCAGCGAGTGCTTGCAACCATGTATCCAGACTGTGAACTAAGCTTTTGCTCCATGCTGCTCCAGGAAGGGAAATGATTCAATTTCCAACTTAAATCTCCCTGGACTTAATTATTAAAATACAGAAATTGTAAACCATGTGGCCACGGTAGCTTTTTATCTCTTCATTCTCATCAGTGGAAAACTAATTATCAAATATTTCCTTGTGAATAGGGCTGTATTCTTGGGGGATAAATTCCATTAAGAATAGTGAGTTCTGTGTTGAAACTCCCAACAACAATAGTGAGTTTTGTGTTGAAATATGGAATGTAATCTAGGTAAAGAGAAAAGGAAGTGAAATTTATCAGTTAGGCGGGGGGAGGGTGGGGGGTGAGGGGTAGGACATATACTGGGTTTTTTTTTTTGGTGGTGGAATATGGGCACTGGTGAAGGGATGGTGTTTGAGCATTGTATAACTGAGACATAAGCCTGAGAACTTTGTAAGTTTCCACATGGTGATTCAATAAAATAAATTTTAAAAAAAGATGTTGGTTTTCAATATAGAGCATCTGGTGTCTATAGAGACGTCCAAGTGACAAGCTTCTTTACATGGAGGGCACCATGCAGAAGAGACATCTCATTACAGTTAGTAGTGACAACTTGAAAGAGGATTACGGAAGTTCTGAAAATCACATGATTATTGGTTTACATACTTGGTGAACTTGGTGGTACATAAACTCATGAAAAATTTGAAAAAACAGATGTGAAGATATTACTTAATATTTCAAGTCAGTAGGTCTGCATTAGAGTCAAATTTATTTGAAAATAAGTTTAGAAACTGGTGCTTTATTAGATTACAGTTGTGGGAAAATGACATAAACCAGGTGAAGAATGAAATGTGGGGAAAAGTTATTGAGATTCTGATATATTTGAAGATAACATAATGCAATTTTAGAAAGGATTCTCAATAAGATTAGGAAAGAAAGAAGTTAATGGTTTATCAAAGTTACTAAAATGTGAAATTTTATTAATATGCAATGTGTGAGGACAACTACAAATATCCTGAATTAAGTTGCTTGTCATTGAGACAAGCATTTAAATACAGAATGTGAAGAAAACAGTCAAGAAGACTGATTGATAGGGAAATATTAATCACAGGATTTATTGAGGTAGTTTTCCTCTATTAAACCATCATGATTCGAGTGGTTCATGCAATAGTTCTTTAAAACAGATGGGTAATTTGTGTGTGTGGTTGTGTGTGTGTGTGCTGTATTGAGTAGTAATTTATAGACCAAAATATGAAGTAAATAATTGGAAATATGATCAGGGAGAGAATGGAATACGAATTGTGATTCAGTAATAAAATCTGTTTTATGGGAGGTGGGAAGATAGTCATTTGGGACATTCTCAGGGATGCTCAGTACTTACTCCTAACTACACACTCAAGGATTACTCAAGAAATACTCCTGGCCTGCTTCAGAGACCATACGGGGACTGAATCTGAGTGAACAGCAAAAGAATTTTACCCTCTGTACTATTGCTTGGGCCCCTGAAATGTTTATTTTATCAATCGTACAGAAATTTCTAGAGCTTGGATAACTCATTTTTCTATGCTAAAATGATATCAGGAGATAGGCCACGTTTTTGAGTGAGGCATCTTTCTTTACACAAGAAACATTTTTTTGGCATTTATTCATCAAGAATCCATCAGCTACCAACAACTTTGAGAGATAGTGGAAATTAGTCATTTTTTTCTGATGGAGAATCTTAATAATATTTCACAGCACCAGAGAATATAATAACTGTGCGTTTCCTTCCTTATTCTCTTATAGTCCATTCTCAGTGCTATAGTTAGAGTGATTCTTCACAAAGTAAAATAAGGTCACATTATTGACAAACCACCAAGGATTTCCCTTCTTATCTTCTTGTCACTGTGTCACTGTCATCCCGTTGCTCATCGATTTGTCTGAGCGGGCACCAGTAACATCTCTCATTGAGAGACTTATTGTTACTGTTTTTGGCATATCCAACACACATGGGTAGCTTGCCAGGCTCTGCCGCTCGGGCTCAATACTCTAGGTAGCTTGCTGGGCTCTCCGAGAGGACTTATCTTCTCCGAGAGGACTTATCTTATCTTCTTACGGAAAATAAACATCCATGTTGTGACCTGAAAATTCCTGCATTATTTTTCTTCTTATTTTCTTTGATTTATATAGGATTTCCTCTATTTCACACTCTTTTGAAAGCTATGTATAGATGGATGCTCCCCTACCAGAAACTTTTACTTAATTTTCACATCTGTTAACTGTTCTTAGCCTAGAAAAATATTGCCTTACACTTTGATTTTTCTCTTTGATAAAATATAAACTTCTTTTTTTTTTATTTTTACTTTTTGGTTCACACCCGGCAATGCGCAGGAGTTACTCCTGGCTCATGCACACAGGAATTACTCCTGGCAGTACTCAGGAGACCGTATGGGATGCTAGGAATCGGACCCGGGTTGGCCAACCGCGTGCAAGGCAAACGCCCTACCCGCTGTGCTATTTGTCCAGCCCCAAAATATGAACTTCTTGATGACATTCTTTTATCACCCAATATAATAAAATATTCTGTGAATTTAGAAACCCCCGAATATAATGAATGCTCCTTCAGTAAGAGTTGGATACATTGGTTCAGAAAAAAAAAAAAAAAAACTAAGGTCATTGTAATTGCTAAACACTAAGATGCAGTTGAATATCTAATGGTAGGATCTTGACCTCTTGGTGCTATTACCAAAACTTCAAGATATAAAAATGAAACAATTTAAAAACAAATGCCTACAAGCAATAGAAACAAAGAGCTGGAGAATTGTTCTTCAGTAGGGAGGTTGGCATTGATATATGGGTGGAGGAAATAGGTCAGGGAAGGGGAAAAGGTAAGACAATTGTGGAGGGAAGTGTTCACCCCGGAGGTGGCGAAAGGAGGAATAGTGATATGTGTTACACTATCAGTAGTAGTATTGTAAAGCAATAAAGGGGGGGAAAAAAAGAAGAAAAATATTCCTGCCATACAGCAGATTGAGGAATAGGAGGGAATCTGGGAACACTGATGATGGGATCGGAGTTGGGACATTGACACCTAAAACTCAATTATGAATAACTTTGTAACTCATGTTGACTCAACACTTAAAAAATAGAAAATAATTGAAAAGCAAAATGAGTTCACGAAAAGTTATTGGATTTGATGAAGCAGTACGACTCAGCAGGTTGGGATCTATGTAAATGAAAGATATAATTTCACATCTCAAAATAGATCACCAGTTGTTTGGATAAATTACTACAGTGTGAAATTTCTCACACATTGCTTTTCCTTTGAATAATTTTCCAGATAACTTTTTTTTGGATGCTTGATATAAACTATCTTTGTTCCAGATATTATGCATCCTATAGAGCATGATTAAATTGCATATTTGCATAAAATTGTATGTCTTGAGAGTCAGAGTAATATTTCAAATGTATTCCTTTGAAAAGAGCAAATCATCAGTAGGAATATGTGATTTTCTTTCATCATTTAAACAATGAGGTTACTGGCACATTTTCAAGTTATAGAGTTAGAGAATAATTTAAAGATTTATATGAAAATGTGCTATTCATGCCTTCTCAATATTACTCTCCCTCATCTTCATCCATAGCTTAAAATACATTCTATTATTTAAAGAAAATTAATATATTTTAATTTGAGTCAAGGATTATAATTTCATATTAGCAGATACATTCTGTTTTAGTAATGAAATATTCAATAGTGTGTTTATTAATTCAATTAATTTTTAGCCATAGTCTGCCTGCGCAAATTAGTGGACAAAGTTATGACTGATAAAGCCTAAAAGAAAAGACAATATAAACTCAAAATTTGATGCTCTATCTCCATAACACACTGATGTCTAAGTTTAGCAGAATTATTTGGAACCATTATGAGATATCCATCTGTCTGAAATTATTCCAAAGTCTATTCATTGATGTTTTTAAGTATTTGCTTTCAGTACTTTGTTTTTAGAAATAAAATTTAATGCCTCCCTTACTTTCTCACATCTACATATTTCATTCCCAAGACATTCAGCTAACTAAAGCATCAGTAGCATTTTCAGGAAATGAAATGAGTTTGGTTAGAGATTTACTACAATGAGTAAGGTGCTATCCATGCATACTGCCCCTCCTGGTCCAATCCCTGACACCACATGAGTCCCCTGAGGAAGGCAAAAGTGAACCCTGAGCACAGAGCCAGAGTAAGCCCTGAAAAACACCAGTTGTGACATATACCCTCCAAAAAATTATTTGAAGTGAGTTGGTCCTTTTGAAGCAATCGAATATAAAAGTAAGTTCCATTCTGGGTGTTAAGAAAGAGAAATAGAAAAATTTAAAAGCACACCAATTTAAGTTTCAAAGAGACCTACAGCTTGACATCTGCTGTTACACTCCCTAATATACTGGACTTGAGTGATATAGTACGTGGTTTAAGGCACTTGCCTTGCAAGTGGCTGACCTTGGTTCTGCATATGGTTCTGTATATGGTTCCTGGCACTGTAGATGGTCCCTTGAGTATCACCAGAAGAGATCTCTTAGAACAGAACCAGGAATAAGCCCTGAGAACCATCTGACATAGTCCATTATCTCCTCCATGTTTAAACAGTAGGAACTGGAGAAATAATACAGCAAATAAGGAAATTGCCTTACATTCCCCGCCAGACCTTACCCAGAGGTATCACTGAGCACACTGTCTGCACTGTAGCACTGTAGTACTGTTATTCATTATTTGCTCGAATGGGCAACAGTAACATCTACATTGTGAGACTTGTTGTTATTGTTTATTACATATCGGATACTTCACGGGTAGCTTGCCAGCTTCCACTGTGTGGGCGGGATACTCTCAGTATCTTGCCGGGCTCTCTGAGAGGGACAGAGGAATTGAACCCAGGTTGGTCGTGTGCAAGGCAAACACCTCACCGCTGTGCTATCATTCCAGTCCTACACAGTGAGGAGAAATTCCTGAGCACCACATGTGACACCCCCAAAAACAAAAACAACAGAAAGACTGATTGACATATGATATTAAGAGTGTTTACATAGTTCACTTCTAGAGGTGTAATTAAATTAAATCAATGTAATATTTGCAATGTGTTTAATACAATACTTGGCTGTAGTAAACAACAATCACAGAGCTTTTTTTATTTCTGAAGATGAATGTTCTTCATATAGGAATAATAGAAATAAAATAATCTAATAAAATAAAATAATTATCTCCAGAAATGTGTGTCTTCTTTAAGTAGAAATAATAGAAATAAAATAGCCCATGCATATTTTCTGAGAGAGAAGTGTTGATGATTTTTTTTGCATTTAAATAAATGTGGTTCTTTTCAATCAAGGTTTTAAGTAATAAGCATTCCCAGTTTGTATGGATCATACAAAAAAAGGAAGACTCTTCATTCTACTCATGCTAATTCGTGTTCACAGGAAAGAGATGTTGTAACCTATAATTAGGCTTGATATTTCTTGTATTCTACCTCCTGCTCCTCCTCCTTCTCCTGCTCATCCTCCTCTCTTCTTTCATCTTCTTCTTCTCTTCCTCCTCCTCCTCCTCCTCCTCCTCCTCCTCCTCCTTCTCTTCCTCCTTCTCCTCTTCCTTCTCCTCCTCCTCCTTCTCCTCCTTCTCCTCCTCCTCTTTCTCCTCCTCCTTCTCCTGCTCCTCCTTCTCCTGCTCCTCCTCCTCTCTTCTTTCTTCTCCTTTTCCTTCTCCTCCTCCTCCTCCCTCTCCTCCTCCTCCTTCTTCTCCCTCTCCTCCTTCTCCTCTTCCTTCTCCTCCTCAACCTCCTCCTCCCTCTCCTCCTCCTCCTCGCTCTCCTCCTTCTACTCCTCCTCCGCCTCCTCCTTCTCCTTCTCCTCCTTCTCCTTCTTCCTTTTCCTCCTCCTTCTCAGCTTTCTCTTTCTCTCTCTTCTCCTTCTTCTTCCTGTCCTTCTCTTTCCCCTCATCCTTTGTCACTATCATCATCCTTCTCCTCCTCCACTCTTTCTCCTCCCCCCTTCTTTTTCTTTTTGCTTTGTTATGTTTTTAGTCCACATCTGGTGGTGCTCAGGGGTTATTTAGGATTCTTATCTTAGGGATCACATCTGACAGGATCCAGGGGCAAAAAGGGGTGCTGGAAACTCAAACCTGGTTTGCCACAGCTGTAGAAGAATATAATTTCCGTCTTTCTATTTCATTCCCAAAACTTTGATTTATCTGACTATGACATGAAAATGTGGGTATGGTTGGCAAAAATGGTTGAATAATAAAAATGATGTAACCCCAAAATCTCAAATGTGTTTTTACTTCTATTATTTAAATATTTTGTCTAAATCTAATCTGAACTGATAAAATTGAGATTCTTGGCTATATAAGGATAGGCTCTTTGTATCAAGCTAATGGCAGTGTTCATGCCAACCTTCAGAGAATAAAGTTTAGATTAAATAAATTTGTCCTATCTCTGAAAGCATATTCTAACACATGTTCTCAGGTGGGGCCAAAGAGATAGCACAGCAGACAAGACATTTGTCTGTCATAGAACCTATGTAGCCTATGTCCCTAGCACTGTACATGGTCCCCAAAGCACCACCGGGAGTAATCTCTGAGGACAGAACCAAGAGCAAGCGCTGAGAAACTCTGGGGTAGGATTTCAAATCAAAAACAAAACACCAAACATACACAGATATGACATTTGTAAAACCAGGTGATATCTTGGATCCCTCATTCACTTAATTTAGGCTCCTTTAAATGTGCAAGGTGGTAGAAAACCAGAATGCCAAGTACTAGGTATTCTCAAAATTGAATTCTAACATCTTTTTCTCTTGTATTGAATTGATCCTCTTTTTACATATGCAGTAAAGCAATTTGCGTTCAAGCATGTCCTAAGAAAGTTATTTCAGAGAAAAATTATGGTTTTCTTGAAATGAAAAAGGAAAGA
Source organism: Sorex araneus (assembly GCF_027595985.1). Classification (NCBI taxonomy): domain Eukaryota; kingdom Metazoa; phylum Chordata; class Mammalia; order Eulipotyphla; family Soricidae; genus Sorex; species Sorex araneus. The sequence goes on along the minus strand of NC_073303.1, from coordinate 188,555,780 downwards.
ATATATGCTTATATTAATGCTGCTTTTGAAAAAGAAATCTTAAAATCAGTACAGTCTGATTAACACAATTACATGTGTAACGTGCATACACGCGTATGCACATACACACACATGTACACACAATTTTTTTTTGTAAATTTGAACTAAATTATAACATAAAATTGTAAGTATTCAGCACATTTTTTTGTTAAGTTAAATATACCATAAATGTTTTTATTATATGAAATTATTCATTGAAGATCATTATTCTATATACAGCCATTGTGATTTTTAGACATCAGTAAGTTGTTTTCTATTATAGAAGAGGAAGCTGTAGAAAATCCCTAAAAATCCTCTACTATACATCTTTATCTACTGAAATTTAAGTAGTAGGTTCTTCTTTCTTTTTCTCTTTAACTTTAAATTAATATGTTAGAAAATTTTATGATGAAGAAAGAGGAAGGAGCTAAAAAAAGATGGCAATAAGAGTATTACCAACTTTATTTTAATTTCTAAGCTTTCTGATACCATTGTACTTACATGTCTACTTGGAATTAACTGAAATACATATTTATTTTCCCTGCATTCAATATTACATATAAAAAGACTAAACTTTGAAGAACATATATTTTACTTATAAAAATTTGATGTTATTTTTAAAATCTCCTACGTGAAAATATCTATATAGAGTACTAGAAAAGGAAATAAAATAGGCATAGATTGGATGATTGCATTCTTATATTTGATAAAAATTCCTTACTTCCTTAACTCTATAGGTAATGCACTGCTAGTAAACTGCATTTCTTTGCTAAATAGACACACAAAAATTTGTATTTCTCCTTTCTGGTTAGGTGAATAGATGACAAACAAGATAGAGGAGAGATTTTAAATAAAGATTCATAAGTGTCAATTGTTTTCCTTTGCTGCAGAGATTAATTATTCTAATGTTCATGACCCTTTCAGTCTGGAATCTGAAGTCTGAGTTAACATAGTTCTATTCTAGTCAAGGTTAAAGTCAATTTGTGCTAGTTGGTGTTTAGTCAATGGCACTACAGAAAAAAAACAAATTTGCATATTTGCTTTTCTCCTTCGTGTAAATTTCAAGACGCTGGAAATGTTAAGGTATAAAAATAATCTTATTGAAACAGTAGGTGTAATAAATTCAGTATTTACCTTTAAAAATATATTGTTCTTTGTGGGCCACACCTGCCAGATAACTTTCAGCGACGACTTCTAGTAGTGATCAAAAGACTGCGGATATGGCATTCGCCTTGAACGAGGCCAATCCGGGTTTGATTCCCAGCATCCTATATGGTCCCAGGGCAGAGCCAGGAGTAATTCCTGAGTTCAAGACCAGGCACGTCCCCTTGCAATGCCAGGTGTGACCCAAAAATCAAAAGATAAAAAATAAAAAGATCATATGTGATACCAGGGTTCAAACTCTGGTAAACCACAGTCAAGAAAAATGCCTATCTACTTACGGTTTGCCTTGTCCCAAGTACTTCAACTACCTTTGCTTTTATCATATTTTATGTGACTTGATATTGAAACTTCTTTTTTATGATGATTGTGTTTTACAACAAGTGTGAGAGATTTACAAAAATTTCTTCTTCTGAGTTAATGTGGACCAGTTCCTGGACATGCTTTGAAACGCACATAGCTTTGATTTAATTATTTCTCCAACTCTCATGGTTTGTACACAAGCTGAACGTTCAGTTTTTGCCATTTGTTCCCTTTTCTGCATAATATGATCTTGTCTAACAACAGATTTATAAATTAGGAGACAAGTGTATAATTTCTGAAATGCAGAGATTCTAATTCATCATGACATAAAGTCATATGGAAGTGTATGACAGCTAATATGTTTTCAGTAACATTAATAAGGTATCTTATTTTTTATTAACCTAGCAACTGCTACAACTTTAATATTTACTAAGTTAGAATTTACAAGGTATTTTCTGACAAGTTTTGCACTCTAAAAATTGATATTTAAAAGACTCTTACACTAGCAGTGGTTTACATGTAGAGAAGAGTTCTGAGTTCTTTTGATAATATGTTGCTCATTTTGTGAAATTCTTTTCAGCAGTAACAGTATATTATTTATGAGAGAGCAAATGAGCACTTTCTGGCTGGTGGCTAACACTATAAGCTCAACCAAAAAGTGAATGAATACGTTAATTGAAGACCAAAATGAATCCAATGTCATGGACATGCCAATTACTTTTTGTGTTAGCAAATGGTAGAATCCTGAGCTGTCTTTATTATGCATCTGGACAAACACAAACCTTACTGATTTAAGGTAGTGATGCCATTCAACAAAGGGAAAAATAGGGCTTTCAAATGTGGAAATGGTTGAGGCATCTTTCCAATTCTTCTTCAAATGTGACAGAAAGAGAAACTGCTAAAATTGCAAGATGGCTAGTAATCTGCAATATAATCATCCACTTTTGCATAATCTATGCATTATTTACTCAAACCCCTTTCTCCACCATTCCAAACACAAGTTTCACATAATATTAGAACTGTATTATCAGAAGTTCTTTTCCCTTACTCTACTGACAGATTTTCTAATTTAAGTTACATTTGAACAAAAAATTTCATTCTGATTCATTTTATAAATATTTAATTTAAACACAACTTTTAAATTGCATGTAATTTGAATATACTGCATGTAATACTATAAATGCATATTTTATTTCCAATAATTTTATAGCGAAGGATTTTATGAACAAAAAAAAGTACCAATGAACACTATACTACCAATAACAAGATAAATTCAATTTATTTTTATTTACTTCATCTAGGAATTAAAAAAAAAGAAAATTTGACTCAAAAATATATTTACTACGTGACTTTCAGTTTTCAAACATTTGAGTTTATGTATGCATATACATGGGTAATATGTATAGAGTTACATAAAAACATATTAATCAACTGCACTAAACAGAGTCATATAACTAAATTCACAGGGGTATTGGAAATCAGGAGGCCTTTTATTGGAGTACAAAAGGAAGGCAAAGGAAAATCCAATATGTGATAAGTCTTAGTGGAACAACAAAGTGATATCAGACAACACAGCAACTATTGGTATAACTTAACCCTGTATTTTCTTTATTACCCTATTAACTGTTTTATCCATCCTTACATTCCACTCTCAAGGAGAATTAGTTGGCACCCTCTTTTATTTCTACAACCTTCATTTGACCAAAGTTTTCATAGAAAGTTCCCAGAAAGTGTACTTCCTTAAACTTTTGTAAATTGTTAAATAAGTATTTACTTCAATTCCAATGCAAGTTGTATAATAATGCAAAGTAGCAAAAAAATAGAAGTATCTAAAATTGGCAAATTACTCCATAAGAATTTGGTTTATAATTAAAACACATTTTAACTTTTAAACAGGATATCCTAATAACAGTGTTTTTATATTTATAAAGTTTTTATTGAAACTATTTTTAGAAATATGTGAGTTTGTGAGGGAGTAAAGTACATATTTGAAAGAATACAAGCAAGAAACAGAGACAGGTAAGTGAGATTTGGGTTTGAGGGAGCACATGGGTTTGGTGAACAAGTGTAAAAAAACTAAGACTTGCTGAGGGGTGCGAGCACTCGCAGGCTCTCTGGGCGGATCTGTCTCACCACCCACGTTCGGTGCCCTGGAACCGCAGTGTGTGCTGTCGGTCGAGGGCAGGCAATGGAAGAAGAAGTCCAGACTGGTTGCTCGATCAGTTTATTTCATTCTCTCTCTCTCTGCTTCTCTCCCGATCTCGGTCTCTCTCTGGATCTGTGGATCTGGCCCTTGTGGATCTGGCCCCCCAACCCACTCTTACAGCCTAGTTAAATCTCCACAGCATGAGGGGGTTGGGGCATACACATAGGTGTGGTCACCATCAATAGGGTATGGTTCCTTTCCCTTAGGGGATGCTTCTCCTAGGACTTAATTGTCTTTCAGCAGGAGGATCCACCCAAGGGCAGAGTCCCATGAATGTGTTTCTCTTCTCCTCAGCCAGCAAACATATAAGAATTCATAATATTAATTATTTTGTATGGACACAATAAGAGATGCATTAAAGCTTATAGAATTGCTCTCCTGGGGCCATCTCAATCTCAGACTACAGTGCTCAGGCCAGATCAGGCTTTCCTATCCCTGGCAGGGTCCTAGTCTCATAATTACTATTGGATCATGACAGCATTTTTCTATGATCAAGCCCTTAACATATAGTTAAGAATTAGGCACTTTGGCCAGGCCCATCTCGATGCCAGGGTAGCACATAACTCACCGCTTGCCCTGGATCCTTCCCATCCCTCGTCGGGACCCTGCTTTTAAGGTGCTAGGAACTGAGGGCAACTGAGGCTTAAGTGGAGAAAGCAGATGCCCGGGAGGGAATAATATTCGAAGCCAATTAATTCCCAAGTTATAAAAACATAATATTGTCTTCTTGTGTCTATACAAAACAGACATAGCTTTAAAGTAAATTATTCAAAAGGCACAAGAAGAGGAGAAAGGCAATATTAACTTATATAATATAAATTCAGTATCCTAGAAAGGTCTGACTTTACAAATTAGCAGAGTCAGATTGAGGGAAAGCCGCGGATTAACTGTTTTGGGGAAGAGAGCATAGAGAAGTGATTATAGCTAAACAAAAGGATGGGAGAGATTTGGGAACACCTTGATGGGTGAGACTGGGATAAGCCTAAACTCCGGGGAAAACCTACTTGTGGCAAGGAGGGAAAGGACAAAGTAATGTCATCCTACAAACAAGCCTTTTTTTTCTTTAACAAATTAGAATAACAAAGGATGGGGAGGTGGGAGTTAAGAAATGACACAAGGTCATTGGTGGAAGAATGGTGTTACAGATTTGTGGGGGGTAGCAACAGTTATGCTGGAAAACCTAATATAAACAACTTTGTTAGTAATGGTATTTAAATAAAAATGTAAAAAATATTATAATGTAAAGGAGGACTAGAAAAATAGTATCTAGTGGGTAAGGTATTTGCTCCGGATGTTCTCAAATGAAGTTTGATCCCTGGCACCCCATATGGTCCCCCAAGCACTGCCATGAGTAATCCCTGAGACAGAGCTAGGTGTAAACTCTGAGTATTGGTAGGTGAAGCCCCAAAATTGAATACAAATGAAGCAAAGCATTAAACAATGAAACAAAATTGATTAAACTGCTAATATCAAAACAAGCAGCAACAACAGAAAGAAATGAACTTGTTAAAACTGAAAACAAATTTTAGCTTGTAAAATCATTAATAAGGGAGTATGAATATCATGCAAAATATCAGAGTTGCTCTTTATAGGTAGTTGCTAGATATTTTGTTTTGCCATGAAATCAGAATTAAGTCTCGTTCCAAATTGTTAGACGTCTTAAAAATTGTCCTGAAATATAAAACATTTAGATAATTAATTTTGGGTTAAATTATTTTACATAGGTTTTTACCTTGATTGGCAAGATAGTGTATACAATCATTATTGAATAATGTCATAAATGAATTATCAAATATATAATAATGCTACCACATGTATAAATATAATTATCATCAAATATCCTATATGTCTGTGAATAGGACTGGAATGATAGCACAGCGGGTAGGGAGTTTACCTTGCTTGCGGCCTACCCAGGTTTGATTCTTTCATCCCTCTCAGAGGTCCAGCAAGCTACTGAGAGTATCCTGCCTGCAGATACTGCCTACAGAGCCTGGCAGCTACCCGTGGCATGTTTGATATGCCAAAAATAGTAACAACAAGTCTCAAAGTGGAGATGTTACTGGCGCCTGCTCGAGCAAATCGATGAACAATGGGACAGGACGACAGTGCTACAGTGCTATAATAATGCAATATATAGATAAACAAAGGACTTGTTTTGTGCATATTATCATGTAAAGGATCTGGGCTCTTTAATTTACTTGTTATTTGCATACTATAATATAAAAATTCTAAGAATTATTGAAATAATTTTGACACGGGGTTCTTGTACTTTATAGAGAGCTGAATGCCTTATATCCTTTGAAATACCAACAAAGTGATTAATTTCACTTTAAATTCTGATCATGTTATAAAATTTTGCTGAAAAAAATAGTCCAGCCAATCTGGATTCATTAACTGACATTATTACATGTAACTTAATAATCTGGGGAGCAATAGTCTGGGAAGTTATGGGAAATGTTGATTGATTGCAATTGATCTGAAATTATCTCTTCATTACCATACCACATACTTGACAGCTTAACAAGTCAACCATCATAATGATAATGAAGCAAATAGCATTGCTCTGTACATAAAGATGCGGTTTTACAAAATTTAGAATGTTTACTCATAAAATCTAAAGCTTGTTATGCTCTTGGTTATAGTTTGGAAAATTCTATTAAACTATATGTTTATCAGTTATTGAATCTGGAAGGTTTTTTAAGCTTTAATTGAATACTTCTTTAAGAATACATTTTTTTATTTTCACATAATTTGCACATATATGTATTTTGTATTAAAGGTATTTTAATGTCATTTATTAATATTGCTTAGTGGCTAGAAATACTTAACTACAGCTTGGTTTTACAGTTACATAGAAAACACTCAAAGATTAACATTTGAATAAGTACCTATTGCAAAGTTAAGGAATTCCATAGAAAATAGTTGTTCTTACATTACTGAGTAATGGTTGTTATTATATTATAAATTCTTGGGTTTTTTTTTAGTAAGTTTCAACATATTGTTAGGCTTAGATCCAGTTTGTTAAAAATTTAAGGCCAAATTTTACATCTAGAATTCTAATACACTTTCACTTTAGAAACTAGGATTTCTGATGAATTCACGTGAATTGCTAGTAACAAACATTTAATTTTATGAAAGATTCTATAGGCTTCTTTGGAAGTGATATATATGTCTCAGAAAAACACCATGGAAGGCTTTGTCTCTGTGCACTGCTGCACATTATTGTTTATTTTAAAATGTGCTTGTGAATAGTCTGGGAGGAACTGAATGGAAAACAACACGAGAAAGCATCTTAAACATTCCCCATTGTTCTTTAGACAAGACAATATATCTTTTGCAAACTAAACTGATTTAGTAGCTATTTTGTTTTTATGTTGATACTAAAAATTCTATTACTTTACATATGAATGAAAATTATTGATTTTTGATCATTCAGTAACATACAAAAGCCCTGCGATATGTAATTTCTTTTTTTTTTGAGAATTTTTTTTTATTTTTTTATAGTTTATTTTTAATTAGTGAGTCAACGTGAGGGTACAGTTACAGATTTATACACTTTTGTGCTCATGTTTCTCCCTTACAAAGTTTGATAACCCATCCCTTCACCAGTGCCCATTCTCCACCACCAGTAAACCCAACATCCCACCCCCCCTTCCCAGTCCCGTCTCCCCCCACCCCACACTGCCACTATGGCAGGGTATTCCCTTTTGTTCTCTCTCTCTGATTAGGTGTTGTGGTTTGCAATAAAGGTGTTGAGTGGCCATTGTGTTCAGTCTCTAGTCTATATTTGGCCCGCATCATCTTTCCCCCACATGACCAACAACCACATTTTACTTGCTGTTCCCTTCTCTGAGTTGCCCAGAATGAGAGAACAGCCTCCAAGCCATGGTGACAACCTCCTGGTACTTATTTCTACTATTCTTGGGTGTTCGTTTTATAGTCTATTATTCTATATTCCACAGATGAGTGCAATCATTCTATGTCTGTCTCTCTCTTTCTGACTCATTTCACTTAGCATGATACTTTCCATGTTGATCCACTTATATGCAAACGTCATGACCTCATTTTTTCTAACAGCTGCATAGTATTCCATTGTATAGATGTACCAGAGTTTCTTCAACCAGTCATCCGTTCTAGGGCACTCGGGTTTTTTCCAGATTCTGCCTATTGTAAACAGTGCTGCGGTGAACATATACGTGCATATGTCACTTCGACTATACTTTTTGGCTTTTCTGGGATATATTCCCAGCAGTGGTATTGCTGGGTCAAATGGGAGCTCAACCTCAAGTTTTTTGAGAATCGTCCATACTGTTTTCCAAAAGGGCTGAACTAGCCGGCATTCCCACCAGCAGTGTAGAAGGGTCCGTTTCTCCCCACATCCTCTCCAACAGCGGTTGCTTTTGTTCTTTTGGATGTGTGCTAGCCTCTGTGGTGTGAGGTGGTATCTCATGGTTGTTTTGATCTGCATCTCTCTGATGATTAGTGATGCAGAGCACTTTTTCATGTGCCTTTTGGCCATTCGTATTTCTTCCTTGGTAAAGTTTCTGTTCATTTCTTCGCCCCATTTTTTGATGGGGTTGGATGTTTTCTTTTTGTAGAGTTCAACCAGTGCTTTATATACCATTGATATCAACCCCTTATCTGATGGGTATTGTGTAAATATCCTTTCCCATTCTGTGGATAGTCTTTGTATTCTGGTCACTGTATCTTTTGCGGTGCAGAAGCTTTTTAGTTTAATGTAGTCCCATTTGTTGATCTCTGTTTTTACTAGATTGCTTAGTTCCGTGTCATCTTTGAAGATACCTTTATCTTCAATATCCTGGAGGGTTTTGCCTACCTTGTCTTCAATGTACCTTATGGTTTGTGGTCTGATGTTGAGGTCTTTAATCCATTTTGATCTGACTTTTGTGCATGGTGACAGATCGAGTTCTAAGCCCATTTTTTTGCATGTGGTTGTCCAGTTGTGCCAGCACCATTTGTTAAAGAGACTTTCCTTGCTCCACTTCACATCTCTTGCACCTTTATCAAAGATTAGATGATCATGCGATATGTAATTTCTTTATAAAAGTTTTAGGTTGGAGAATTTAGCTGTATCTGTTATCAGAAGGTTTCTAGGCATAAGGGGGTAGGGAATCATTTCATGTTCTGTGCGATGGACTGTGGTAAGAAAGTGTGAATGCATGGAATGTATGAGGATTGGTTTGACCCCACCATAGGCAAAATAAATTAATAAACAACTAAATAAAGGTGATTAATTGTCTCCTGACTAATTAGAAATATTTTGTCAAGTTAATTCTTTGATTTCATGACTGCCCATATACTAAAAAAAACTTAGAGAAATGTTAAGTTAATCAGCTCAAAATGTTTAATATTAAAATTGTCACAGCTCACAGTGCTCAGAAGTTACTCCTGGCTCTTCACTCAAAAATCACTCCTGGCAGGCTCAGGGACCATATGGGAAGTTGGAGATCATAGCTGGGTAAGATGCACGCAAGGCAAGATCCTTCCCTGTTGTACTGTCTCTCTGGCCCAGACTAAACTTTCTTATTTTCACTTTATAATTATAAACACTAACAGGAACATAATAATACAATCGTAAAATAAGGATTAGAGTATAGATTTAATTATAGTAAAGTTTGAAAATTTGAACTAAGATTGTATACAAGGAATCACAGTTAACACATGTTTTGTTTCGTAAACATAACAAATCTCTATAGTTTAATTTTGTGATGGATATGATACAATAAAATGTGAAGACACAAGTCACTGCTATTTGTTTTACAAAACTAAGTTCAAACACCCATATGTTGTAGTGAAAATTGTACTGAGTACTATGATAACAATTACATAGACCAATGACCTCAACTGCGAAAATTATATGAACATGACATTTGATTGGCAAAAGGTGTCTATGAAGTAAAAAAAAAAAAAAAAAAAAAACTAAAATGTTGAGTATAACTAGTATTTCTAAAGACGTCTTTGGGTAAAGATGTATTCTTTTAAAAATAAATTAGTTAAAAATTTACAAAACTTGCTCCATAATTGTTCTTTGTTCATTTACAGTAGCACTGTCACTGTAGCACTGTCTTCCTTTTGTTCATGGATTTGCTCAAGTGGCACCAGTAACATCTCCATTGTGAAACTTACTGGTTTTGGCATATCAAATACACCACCGGGACCTTGCCAGGCTCTGCCGTGCACGCAGGATACTCTCCGTAGCTTGCTGGGCTCTTCGAGAGGGACGGAGAAACTGAACATAGGTCAGCTGCTTGCAAGGCAAATGCCCTACCCGCTGTGCTTTCAAAAGTAGATTTTATTTAATTTTAGACACAAACTAAGTGAGGATTCCCCAACGTTTTCTTTCCAGTGGATTACATTCCTGTAAGGAAACGGAATCGTGAGAATGTGTTTCCACGGTAGCTTACATGTTTCTCACAACCCCTCACAGCCTATGTACTCTTCATGAACATTGAGAAAAGTCAATTTGTGCCCTTAACAATTACATTAGTGTGCAAATAACAATGTAGATAAGTATTTATGAACTTAAAACCACTAAACTTGAACTCTGTTATTACTGAACTCATTAGGCTTCTCAAGGAAATGTTTCATCTTGATTTACAAATCCTTGAATGCTTAGTTTCTTCCTTCATTGTCATCCTCTATTTCTTTTTTTTTTTGTTTTGTTTTGTTTTATTTGCTTTTGGGTCACACCTGGCGATGCACAGGGGGTACTCCTGGCTCTGCACTCAGGAATTACTCCTGGCAGTGCTCAGGGGACCATATGGGATGCTGGGATTTGAACCCGGGTCGGCCTCGTGCAAGGCAAATGCCCTACCTGCTATGCTATCACTCCAGACCCTATTTCTTTACCTTTATAGGTTTAACCTCTCAGCTGATTCTCTAGATCCCGTATTCCTTCTAAATATCAATGACTCAATTTTAAACACATTAATTTAGCATTTACTTTCTGATATTTGCTTGCTAATTTGAAGAATTAATTTGTCTCCTTTTGATAAAAAGGTATGATAAATGCATATTAAACATCGGAGATGTTTGTCTTTACATCACAAGTACAACAGAATACTTTAATGATATGAAGTATTTTTTTTTCTTATGAAATATGTGCTGCAATATTAAGGTCTGATAGATTATAATTTTTAAAACTTTCTTTAAGTTGATCATTAAAAGTGACTTTTTATAGAAATAGTAAAAAAATATTTCTGAAAAGGGAAAACGTCTTTCCATCAGAAATAATGGAAAACTTTAATTGTATGAAATAAATGATTCACAAGACATTGAATAATAGGCAGGGATATTTATTGCACTCTTAGAGTGAGAGGAAGAAATTATACTTTGAACATTCAATTACCCCAGCTAACCGCTCAAAAATTTTCTGGCTGAAAAAAAGGAGGAAACTAGAGTCTTTGATAACTGAGTTGAGCAGGAAATGACAGCAGTCTGGGTAAGCTAAGGGATCTAGAGCTTCCAGGGAAAAGAAACAGAAAGTCAAAGAAGAGGTGCCCAAGGGAAAACTAAAGTTCATCACACAATGTAGCACTGAACATAGACTAGAGTACATAGTCAGAAAACCAAGTAATTTTAGGAAAGAGCTACCAAAACTGTAGCAATATGAAGCACTAAGTCAAAACATGCTTAGGACAACTGAGAAGGCTCATCAATATATAGAGAGTAATAGGACCCTACCTTGGTAAGCAGGAAGCTTAGTTGGAGATTCAGTAGAGCTAAAAGAGTTTTAAGGCAAATCTGATTGACTTCAAGTTTACAGTCACAGGAATACAAGATCTAGAGTTAATATGCTTGACAAAGTGATGATGGAAATCATAATAACAAAATAACATTTCAGGGGGCCATGAAGAGAGTTCAGGCATTACATAAGATGCTGAGTTCCAAGCCTCCCATTCCATTATCTTCCTCCAACACTGGAAAAAGCCCCAGATCTCCTAGTACTATTTGAGAGACATCACCCCAAAACAAAAATTTATAGTAGTGAAATTAAGGTAGCAAAGATTAGAGAAATGCAAGGAAAAATGGAAACGTGAAAGCTCATACTTTATTAATGTAAAAATATGGACTGTAAAATGGATAAAATGTACAGGCCGCGTGGCCGCCCACCTGCGAGATGGTCAGACTTCTTCATCAAAACCCTGAATGAACAGTTTGAAGCTCTTTGTGTTCCTGGAGGGAGCAGATACCATTGCGTTTGCGTTACATTTGCATGTGGCAGGGGCGAATGGAGATGTTACTGGCGGCTGCTCGAGCAAATTGAAGACCAATAAGATGACAAGTGATACAAGTGAAAGTGTATAAGAACTAAAATCCTAAGGCATGAGCAATTTCAATAAATCAAATTTAAATAAAATACAATCACATGAGCCTGAAATACAATAGAAAAATATATGAAATATACTAAAAAATTAGTTTTTCTTTGACAAACACATTTTGCCACTAGGTGGTAGTATGTCCTTTAATGTTTAATCAAGCAGCAATTAGCGTGTTAGATTATAGTTTTAACACATCAGTTTTAATTGTGGTGAGTCAATGAAACTAATAGTTTGGAATTATAATTTTTCTAAATTTATTGATCCTCAATATCATATACAATATGAGTTTTTAACTAGATATTCAATTTAATGCTTACTGAAAACAAAGATGAATGCATTAAACATTTATAATGTTTACTATTATTTGTGCTTGCTATCACTAATAGAATATAAACACCAGTGAGTTTCTTAATTTTTTCAGAATTGTAGAAAACTTTTTTGTATTAAAGATTTGAGAAATACCATTTTGCATTAATGGATTATTTTGACACCACGTTAATTTTATGGACTTGTTACTTTAGAACTATTTATGAAATAATTGCTCTTTTGTTGATATTATCCATGTTGAGAAGTTATTGATATTGCAATAATTTTGAAATGTATACATATAATAAAAGAAATTGCAATATGATTTATTGTTTAATTAATAACAAAGTTTAAGAGTAGTTTTAATTCTTATCTCTACACTAATCTCTGCGCTGTTATAAAGAATCCCAGACTATAACAATGCCAAGCTATTATTTCTAATAGATATAACATAAATTAGATATAATGCTTCAAAAATATAATTTATTCTCTTTTCCACTTGACTAAATAAAACATTTTAATATTAACTATTGACAATTATTATGCTACTAAATATCTCAAATACTATTAGTGAGACTGTAAATTAGGAAAAGGTATCTGGAAGAAAATTAGAATATGTGCATTTTTCTAAGATAAAATAGCGCTATAAAAATTTGTAATAGGAGTAAAATAAGCTAAATAGCAAAAAATGATATATCATATCACTGTCACTGTCATCCCGTTGTTTATCGATTTGCTTGAGGGGGAGCCAGTAACGTCTCCTTTCATCCCTGTCATGTGCTAGTGTAGCCCGATGGCATAGCGGGGGCTCTTTCAGGATCAAGGGAATGAGGACTGTCATTGTTACTGTTTTTGGCATATCGAGTACGCCACAGGTAGCTTGCCAGGCTCTGCAGTGCGGGGGCGGGGTACTCTTGGTAGCTTGCCAGGCTCTTGAGAGATACGGGAAGGCTTTTGGAGTCATCTCTAATTGCCTTTACAGGTGTTCCCAGTGTACCGAATGTAAGCTTTTGGTCTATTGGCATGTTGTAACGATCTGCACATTGACAAACAGACAAACACACAACTGCTTGTGTCTCTGGGCAGCACCTGGGACATCTGTGGTCTTAGGTTGATCTCCTTGAGATTTATGGAGTGAATCCAGGGGTTGTTGAGCAGCTGGCAGAGCTGGACCCTATCTCCGAGAGTCTGTGCCAGGTCGAACACCTTCTCCAAGTAGTGGGTTACCTGGTGGTTGGCTGACAGCACCCAATAGTGGATGAGCCACTGCACGCACTGCCACCATGGCTCTATGTCCTAGGGCGCTGCTATTTGGACTTGCTGAGGCAGGCAGCTACACTGTGGCCACGGACATGGTTTCTCCTTGCCCCTCTGACACCATTCTGTCTGAATCTTGAAAAACTGCTGTTGATGTCGAACAGGAATCATGTGTAGAGTTCTAGCAGGGATCACACATAGAGTTCCATACCTGGCGTGTGGAGCCACGCGCTGTATAAGGCGAGATGGTGAGCAGGGTTCAGGAGAGCACAAAGGGTGGTGGTGTAGACGCCATACTGCCTCCATCAAATATATCTAATATAGGTTTATTATAGCAATGCAATATTTGACAACATTTAAATGAAATCTTACACTGTAGCACTGTCGTCCCGCCATTCATCGATTTGCTCAAGTGGGCACTAGTAACGTCTCCATTGTTACTCTTTTTTGCATACTGAATATGCCATGGGTAGCTTGACAGACACTGCCATGAAAATAAAATCAATAGCAATTAAAATTAGATACTACAAACGCAATGCTGTAATCTTATTTCCGTATCTAGTATCATTACATTACTGACTCAATCCAATCCAATCAGTGACATGTAATACTTTACAGTATAAATTTAGTAAATATATTTTGCAACTATATTTTGTTCAATACCCGTTCCAGCTGCTAATTATGCAGTTTGACTCAACCTTAAAAGGACGCAAAGGGGGCTGGAGGAATAGCACAGAGGGTAGGGCGTTTGCCTTGCACGCGGCTGACCCAGGTTCGAATCCCAGCATCCCATATGGTCCCCTGAGTACTGCCAGGGGTGATTCCTGAGTGCAGAGCCAGGAGTAACCCCTGTGCATCACTGGGTGTGACCCAAAAAGCAAAAAAGCAAAAAAAAAAAAAAAGGACGCAAAGGCAAATCATTGCATAAGTACCTAGAGGTTATCTACAAGTCACTGAAATGAAACCTACTGCCTTTGAAGAAAGGTGTATTCGACCTTCTCTTGGAATCAACTCTTGAATGTGACCATACTCAGCGCCTTGGACGAGACATTCTCTACACTGGTGGAAATACAATGACACACAATGGCTAGTGCCATGACTCATAAAAGAACTCACAAAAGTATTACTGATCACATTGTCTTATATCCGTTTGAAACGTAGAAAGAAATAGAAAAGAATAAGATTCAATCGCTCAGATCAAGAAGTAGGACATTGAAAGTTTAGTGTGACCATCAAAGCCTATATTCAACCTGACATAAATTTCTGAGAAGAGAAAGTTTTATTTCCCTTCTTAAATCCCTACCAGATATTAATGTGTTGCTGTCTGGGGAAATATGCTTTTCAGGGACTACTTGACCTCTTGGGATAAACTGAGTGAAGTGCAGTGTTCATATCCTGTGCAGATGAAGAAGCTACTTTTATGTAGGCTGAATCCCTCTGGAAATAATTTATTTGTAGCACAATTATTAAACTGTTTGTGCTATGAATGCTCACTGTAGAAATCATGACTACATGCATGCCTCTCTTCATTTCATAAAGTTGTAATTCAAATTCTTCTCAAAGTATTTTTTCTCTTCATAGTTTTAAATATAGATCAAGACATTTTAATTTACAAAATA
Source organism: Sorex araneus (assembly GCF_027595985.1). Taxonomy (NCBI): domain Eukaryota; kingdom Metazoa; phylum Chordata; class Mammalia; order Eulipotyphla; family Soricidae; genus Sorex; species Sorex araneus. The sequence goes on along the minus strand of NC_073303.1, from coordinate 188,540,568 downwards.
TAAGAATTGTTCTGGATTGGGGCTGGAGCAATAGCACAGTGGGTAGGGCGTTTGCCTTGCACATGGCTGACCCGGGTTCAATTCCCAGTATCCCATATGGTCGGAGCACTGCCAAGAGTGATTCCTGATTGCATGAGCCAGGAAAAAGCCCTGTGCATCGCCAGGTGTGACCCAAAAAGTAAAAAAAAAAAAAAAAAGAATTGTTCTGGATTACCTAGAAAAATAAAAACAATAGTATGTGAATACATATGTGTATATATATATGTGGTAAAAATCTTATACAAGATATATTTTAAGGTACTTGTGATTATATTGGATGGTGAGTCCCATGAGTCCCAATATGTGCAAGGTGAGTTCCCCACCTTGATACCCGTAGGCGGACCTGGCCATGTAAATCCCATGCTACATGCACAAAAACACTCAACTTGACCCTGTTCCTATCTACAGCAAAAGGCCAGCTTAATTATTTTCAAATCTGTTTTTTTTTTTTAAGTCTGGCTTATTCTCTCTAGAAATCCTTACCTGAAATTTAAACCTGTTCATATCCCCTTGGCATATGTGTGGCACCATTAAGTTTAATATCTAATTTTTGCATTACATCTACTTTCTTCTTAACCACATCTCTCTTGTTTCTATTTTTTTTTCCTTAGGGGGTTGGAGTGATAGCACAGCATGTAGGGCATTTGTCTTGCACGCGCCTGACCCATGTTCGATTTCTCCACCCCTCTCGGAGAGCCCGGAAAGCTACCGAGAGTATCTTGCCCACATGGTGGAGCCTGACAAGCTACCCATGGCATATTCGATATGCCAAAAACAGTAGCAACAAGTCTCACAATGGAGACGTTACTGGTGCCCGCTCGAGCAAATCAATGAACAACAGGATGACAAAGATACAGTGATAGGGGAGGATGGGGTGTGTGTGTGGGGGGGGTGCGTGTTGGGTGAGGTTGAATTACCCAGCAGTAATTGGAGCTTATTCCTGGCTCTGAGTTCAAGACTTACTCTTGGCAGTAACATGCGATTTGGGGATTAAACCTGTGTTGGCTGCATACAAAGCATGTGTGATACTCACTGCATTATCTTTTTAGCCCCTTGGTCCCTCTCTTCTTTTATATTTTAGTTTCTGGTATAAAATCTCTTTCGATCCCATCAATTATACTACTGTATGAATGTCTTTAAACTAATGCTTGAGGTCTGACCATATCAGAATAGATAAATTTGCCTTGAAACTAAATTAAATATAAACAGATTGAAAAACACAATCATTTGTGAAACATTGAAAAATTATGAATACTTTTTTTTAAGTATATGTGTTTTTTTTATGTGACCTATAATTCAAACTCTTCAAATCCTCTACTGGAATGCATATATTGTATTCTAATCTACCATAATTTGCCTTCTCCTTTATCCTACTTTTCGACCGTATTATTAAGTTATAGAAATAAAAACAAATACATAATGGTGCTTATTGAAGAGCACATACAGAATTTATATTTAAAATTAAACAATGAAATAGATTTAGTTTAAGCCTTTAATATACAAAAAACTATGTAAAAATTATAGAGAAGTTTTATTGCATTAATTATCAAGTTAAAATGTCGTCCAAAGTGAAGTCCTTATTTTCTTTAAGAAGTACAAACTATATAGGTCAAATAGTCAAGCAAAATCTCCACAGCAGGATATACACATTTAAAACCTTTCAAAAGGCAATGTTTTTATTCCCTATAATTAGGCAATTAATTCTACTGGCATTTATAGGCTGCATGTGGTGAGAGAAAAAAAGAGATAAAGAAAAGCAGTAAAATCAAATATTTCAATTTTACTTTAAAGGTCATTGAATTATATGACCTACCTTAGAAGTATTTAACTTGAAATAAAGAAGTCAGGAAACAAATGAGCTAAGTAACTCAAATTGTGAAGTTTTGCAACTTTAATTAGAATATGAAAGATTTTCTTTTTAAGAACTGTTTGAATAAATATTCACACTGGCAGTGTCTTGAGCTCATATTTTTGTTTTGCTTCCTGATGTTTTATTTCATATGTATATGCATACACATATTTGCATCATATAAATACATTAAAGTCAATTGATTTTTTTCTCTTGGCAGAAATACATATACCTAAAATAAATAAATAGATATATAAAAATAAATATATGTACCTAAAATAATTTTTTTCTTCTATACATAGAAAATACACTTACAAATAATATACATAGGTATGTGCAAATTTAAATGTCATGCTCTTGAAGCAGAGTGAATATCATCTGCAAGAAACAATATTAAATTCATTGTCTCTGTGTTCCATCCATTATTAAATTGTTGAATTACTATTACCTTTTGAAATTAATACCTGCTATTTCAAAAATAATTGTTATTCTCCACAAACTGTTAAAGCTCTTCATCTTTTCTTTGGAAGGTAATATGAATTACTAGTAATTAATGCAGAAAACCAAGAAAAGTGACTCAAGTGTGATAAAAGTGTCTAATATCTGACTCAATAAAACAGGTAAAATGAGATGGGATACATAAAAGAATAGAGAGGTGTGGATATGTGTTGAATCCAATTATAATGAATAAAACTGTCGAAAAAAGACTTCATTATTTTTTAGTGCCTGACATCTTTTTAATTGTAGATATGTACCACCAGACCATTGTTTCCTCATCTCTTCATCAGTTGATGGAAACTAAGGTGGTTTCCATATCTTAATGATACTAAAGTGAACATACGAATGCAGGTATCACCTTGTATTGTGATTTGTTTTTTTTTTTTTTTGCTGACAAGGAAGTGGAGCTGTATAATCACAAATAATCACAAGCAATTGTACTTTCAATTTTTAGAACTTTGTGCATTTTGGCCACACCGAGTCATAATTTTTTCAGTGAACATGGTTTTATTTATGCCACATCTTTTGAGCGTCCATTATTGATTTTTGATAGTGTTCATTCTAATTAACATAAATCACATTGTGTTTCATTGTTTATTTGGGGTCAACTCTTAATTGACTCTGGGAACACAGTGGGCTAAAGGCATTTCAGGGCTAGGCCATAAGGATGTGTTTAGAGATGCTGCAGTGCAGAGGTCCAGGGACAACCCAATGGTGCTTGGGGGTTACCAGTGTTCAGACAATACCTTGTGATAATGATCAGAATGTCATGTTGTATTTGGTACTGAAGTTGGGTCAGGTGCATTATCCCCTGTACATCTCTCCAACCCTCTCTGTGTCACTGTATTTTAATTTACAATTTCTCAATATTTCATAACTTGCACTTCCATAGAGCTAGTTCATATATATTTGAAAAAGAAAGGTCTCTTCAAATATGTGCCCATTATAATTGAATTGAGATTTTTACTTTTTTAATATTGAGTTAGACATGTTTATATTTTTGCTATAGTTTCTTATTCTATCTATAGGATATATAGATAGGATTAAATTTATCTAGAATTTTAAATTAATTCCATAAGCTTTCTTTTCATGTTATTTAGCATTTCTTTTGATGCACAGAAGCTTTTATTAACTCTCTTCAGGCATCATATCCAAAAAAACCAAATTATTGCAATATTTATCTCAGGTATCTTCTTCTGTTTACTATCACAAAATTTTTAGTTTCAGGTACCTAATTTAACACTACTTTAAAACATTTTTTTTGTAAATGGGGAAACATGGGTGTCTATGCTTATTATTTTAGATTTTAATAAACCAGTTTTTGACACAGTAATTTTCTATAAGGATAGTTTCAAGTAGTCTGGGAGTGGGAATTTATGAATAGTGAAATAACCACCAAAAAGGAGAAAACTTTAAGAACTTAGCCCTAAATAAACCAAAAGCCATTTTGATAATGGGAGTGTTGAAATAAGAAGGCTAAGCCTTGTCTTATCTAATCTCACCAGAGACTGTGCATTGGCCAACTTAAATTCACAGTGAGAATATGTTCATAAGTGATGATGAACGTGTTCCAAGAAATTAGCAAGTTAAATAAATTTTTGTGAGCAAAAAAATTTGTAGAATTGCAGGCTATAAACACTGGAGACATATGAACCATAATTTACCCCATAGAAAGGACACATATATTACTGACAGTATATATATTATATTTATATGTACACACATCATGTCTGTATGTATGTACTCACTATAATTTAAAAAAACATGTGAAATAATAGTAGAGAATGTATAAATTAGCATTAAAAACTATTTTAATCACTTTTCTGTGCTTGGTAAGACCTGAGCATAACAATGTGACAAGGAAGTCTGAGAAAGAAAACTTGAACACACTTATAAGAGTTTTTTATGTTGTTCAGGAGAAATCATCTTTGAAAAAGAATAGATTCAGTTTTCAGTTGTATTTTAAGTATATGAAATTTCTACTATGGTATTGAATTTATGCACTTTGATACATTGTTATTTAAAATATTATTATTTTATGGATCTAGCAAAAATTACTAAATTTAGAAATATTTATTAGTGCAAGATAGTCCAACACAGAACTACCAATAAGATAACTAAATCTATATATTAATTGTGGATATATTAAGTGATAAAATTATTTAAAACTGAATTATTAGCTGATTATTAATTAATTATATAATTGAATATAATTGAAGACATGTTTTATTATTGTCCTTGGAAAAAGAAAAATCTTGTCACTCCCAACAACATAGACAGACCTTAATGTTTATGTAAAATATGAAATATAGACTTATATAATTCACAGAATGACAAGTGATGCCATATACATGTATTCATACATATAATATGAAAAAAGCATGCAAGCAAAGAATCATCAAACAAAAATTTTAGAAAATAAATCAAACTCTTAGATAGAGAGATTGTCTTTGTGGTTCTTAATGATATGAACATTAAATGAAGGTTGTCCACTGGTACAAACTTCTTTCCATTGTAACTTTAGGGCAAGTATATACATTATAAGTATAATGACCCACTACCCAATGTGAGTGGACAGGATGGTAGACTTCTAAATGTTCATATCACAGACATACAAATGTTTTTTATCTTTTATACCTATGATAGATACAGACTAAAAGTTTTATAGTACTTATTTTACTATATATTTGTATTAAATATACAAACCTTAATTTTAAATAAGTTTTATATCCAAATCAATGAATTTATAACACAGAAAACAATGCAGGATAATTCAGATAAATAAAAAGTATTTTTTAGAATAACAGAAATATTATTTTCTATATTATTATTTTCTAACCAATTTTTGTTTTGTTTTGTTCTGTTTGTCTTTATTTTTCTTTCTCTTTTAAGTCTCTTCATGCAGACTTCCCCTTTGACTGACTTTGATATTGATCAAATAAATTGACTACAAAAATTAAAATAAATTGCTGTGTCCTATGTTAAAAATAAACTCATTTTAATATAAAACATGAAGCAAGGTAAATTATGAATAATATAAAATGTGCTGATAAATTCTTATATAATTTTAACATCCATAATTGAGTCATCAAATAAAATAGTTGAGTCCTATTTTGCAAAAAAACAACTTTAGAAGATAAATTTCTAGGTCATTGTTTCAAGTGGAGTCTTATATTAAGATATTCGCAGTTAGAAAGTAATTGCAAAAAAAAATAAAATAAAATAAAAAAGAAGTAGAAAGTAATTGCTTTTGTTACAGAATTTCAACTTTGAATATGGTATTTTTTCAGGTGACAGATTTTGTCATGGGATTTTTTATTCTCATTGATTTCATATTAATTTTGAGGAAAAGATATGGGAATCTTGTGTCTTTTACTGGGAAGACTAGAAGATTGGCAAGGGAACTGTGTATAATAAAGTTTATAAATATTCAACAATCATAAATCTCTTTTCTGTCATGCTTGGCATGTTAGCAGTTCCATGTATATATAACTTGTGGTAACTGAGAAAATGGAGTTGCTTTTCTACATCTTATGAAGCATCCAAGTATGTTTACTGTCCCAGAAAGTGCAATTCACTGTGGAACTGTAGAACTGTAGAAAAATATTCTACTAATCAAACATGTCAAGCTCTCTTAAAATTTACTAAAGATTATAGCTTAGAGCATGTAATTTAATGTTAGCTGAAGATTACAAAATAAAAGTCACCAATGATAACTTTAATTTGATGCTATTGGATTTCACAACGAATTTAGGGAAACGTAAGTGAAATTCACTGTGTGGTATCAGTGAAATGTTGTGGAGATTATATGAGATCTAATATGAGGCAAAAACAATCTACGTTTTAAGTGTTGTTCATTTCTTGTGTTTAAGTAATGGATTGAACATTAGGCAATTAGTAAGAACTGTTGGAAGTTGATGTGGAAGTAAGAGCTTTGAGAGATTTGGGTGAGATTTGGGAACACTGGGTGGAGGGGATTGAATTTTTTGCAAGTAAACCTAAAACCCTAACTATGAAAGTTGCAGATATGTATTTTTATCTATCTATCTATCTATCTATCTATCTATCTATCTATCTATCTATCTATCTATCTATCTGTCTTTCTGTCTATCTATCTATCTATCTATCATCTATCTATCTATCACCTATTTAACTATACATATGCATGTATGTATTCATTGTTATTGATGTGGAGATAAATTGGTGGACTTGAATCTGTCCACCCTAATGGCAATTGCAATGCCATTTCGGCAATTGTCACTGTCACTGTCTATCCCACTGCTCATTGATTTGTTTGAGCAGGCATCAGTAACATCTCTCATTGTGAGACTTATTTGTTACTGTTTTTGGCATATTGAAAACGCCAAGGGTAGCTTGCCAGGCTCTGCCGTGCGGGTGCGATACTCTCGGTAGCTTGCCGGGCTCTCCGAGAGGGGTAGAGGAATTCAACACGGGTTGGCCGCATGAAAGGCAAATGCCCAATCGCTGTGCTATCGCTCCAGCCCTTCGGCAATTGTATCTCTGACAAATCATCTCTTCTGTATCTTTATACAAAAGACAACTAGTATAGTTTTGCGATTCTTAACCTGAGAGAATTAACTCTTTCTCATCACTAAGAGTAATATTATAGTCTTTGTGTTCTTCAATTCCTTTACACAAAAGAAATCGATCTTCAATTCCTTACACTCCTCCTTATCTTATTTGCTCCAGCCAGCTGACTAACTTTTCTTGATACTGAGTTGTCTCCAACTGGAATGAGTTACATATTGGTGTATCATATCCCATTGCTTATTGATTTTCTTGAGCAGGCACCAGTAACGCTGCCATTGTGAGACTTGTTGTTACTGTGTTTGGCATATCCAATATGCCAGGGGGAGCTCGCCAGGCTCTGCTGTGCAGGCAAGATACTCTCGGTAGCTTACCTGGCTTTCCGAGAGGGGCTGAGGAATCGAACCCGGGGCGGCCACGTGCCAGTCAAATGCCCTACTCGCTGTGCTATTGCTCCAGCCAGGTGTATCATTTGTCTAAATATTTTAAGTGAAACAGATATACTCCTAGAAATCAGAGTTTGTGAGCTTTTCTATAACTTTTCCTCCATAAATATTAATATGTTTACCTACTATGTATCTTCTTAGGCAAATTAGATCATTACTGAGTATCAGAAAAGATGTGTGCTGCTTTAAGCCTATCAATAATGTAGATAAGTAGCATGTGTTCCTAATATTATTGTAAGACACCTTTAAGAGATAACTATTGGGGATTTTAAAAATGCTTATTTTATACAGAAACATGCAAACAAAGGACACTACATACAATAAGACTTCTGGAAGAGAGTGTATGGAGCACAGACCTGGGGTTCTACATTTATTTGACTCAATAAAGTCAAAAGTTCTTATGCACTCAATTCTTACTAATGAGTTTTAAAACATGGATGTGGAAATGTGAGATGCATGAAGATAAAAACGGAACAACAGACTTCCAGTTTCTGACTTCTAGTAAGATCTTTCAAACCCTGGAGTCTCAGTGGGGGTAGACATCGTGTCTCTGTAGTCATGTGACTGGCAGTGTGTCAGTTAAGAGACAGACATCTTTGTGGTACTTCTTTGAAGTGACTGCCTGTCTAATCAAATCTTGTTTGGAATATTTGCACTACAAAAGAAGAAAAACAAGCATAATTGTTAGCAATTAAATTTCAAATCAAGGTCTTTGTCCCATCTGGCTTTATACTAGCAACTAGAACACAAATTAAGCAGTAATTATGAAGAAATTTTCTATATATTATATGAGGGACTAAAAGTTCTATGTTTGAATATGGAATATTTATTAGGGAAGGCAAATTAGAAAAATCATAGTTGGAAATACTTGGAATTAAAAAAAATATGTCTCGGGGGCTGGAGTGATAGCACAGTGGGTAGGGCATTTTCCTAGCACATGGCTGACCCGGGTTTGATTCCCAGCATCCCAGATGGTCCCCTGAGCACCGCCAGGAGTAAATCCTGAGTGCATGAGCCAGGACTAACCCCTGTGCATTGCAGGGTGTGACCCAAAAAAAGCAAAAAAAAAAAATGTCTCCTGGGAAGAACCATGGGAGAGTATATAGAGAGATGGGGGTTCCTTGGAGAGCATGGATGGGAGCACTGTAGCTGGAGTATAATGTACAGGAAAGCAATAAGTAGATGGAACTCTTTGTGTGAGTAAGTAGTGGCAAATCAAAAATGAATATTAGGACTTTTATTTATTTATTTATTTTTAGAAATTTATTTTATTGAATCACCATGTGGAAAGACACAAAGTTCTCAGGCTTATGTTTCAGTTATACAATGCTCAAACAACCGTCCTTTCACCAGTGCCCATATTCCACCACCAAAAAAAGAAAAAAAAAAAACAGTATACCTCCCATCCCCCCACCCTCCAACCCCCACCCCCCCCTGCGTAACTGATAAATTTCACTTCCTTTTCTCTTTACCTTGATTACATTCCATATTTCAACACAAAACTCACTATTGTTGTTGGAGTTTCAACACAGAACTCACTATTCTTGTTGGAGTTTATCCCCCAAGAAAACAGCCCTATTGACAAGGAAACATTTGCCTCGCGACTTTATATCTCTTCATTCTCATCAGAGGACTTTTAATAAATCAGGAGATAGTTTTGGGCTTGAGGCAACATATTTAGCACATCAGAGACTCATTTATCAGTTTTAATTTTTATTGATGGACTGGAGTGATAGCACAGCAGGTAGGGTGTTTATCTTGCATGTGGCCGACCCGGGTTCGATTCCTCCTTCCCTCTCAGAGAGCCCGGCAAATTACCGAGAGTATCCCACCTGCACAACAGAGCCTGGCAAGCTACCCGTGGCATATTCAATATGCCAAATACAGTAACAAGTCTCACAATGGAGACATTACTGGTGCCCACTCGAGCAAATCGATGCACAATGGGATGCCAGTGCTACAGTGCTGCAGTGCAATTTTTATTGATAAACCACTGATCAGCAGTACTGTGTAGATTTTTGGAGTTGAACTCTAGCTTTTCATATGTCAATAAGTGATGTCATGCTGAAGTTACATTTTACTTTAATTTTATTTTGTTTTAATAAGGCCCACGGTCCAAAATACTCTGTGTGCTTGAGGCCACTCCAAGATGACCCTATGCCTAACTATGCTGGTCTTGATGACTCAGCCTATTGCTGCTGTAGAGTGAGTCATGAGGGGTCCCAAAGATTGGTTTGAGTCACCTGGACCAAAGCCAGTGCCGCTAATGTGAATATTGGTGGGAAGTACTCAAATCTGGGCTTCACACATGTTATACAAGTGCTCCTTGTCTTTAAGTCATATCCTTGTCTGGAATTTCATTTCAAAAGTATCCTAGGGATGATTTGGTATTTAATCGCATAGAGAGAAATCTTGGTGGCTTTTTGCAGCTAAAGCAGTGATGGAGAACTCAGATTCTGATGGAATTTTAACTATATATTATTGTAAATCGATGCTTTTGTATCATTTTGCTACTCTGAACAGTACATATATATATATACATATATATATTCTCAGGAAACGGAACAATATTGATTTATTTCCTTGCCTTTTTTCAATTGTAATTGAGTACTCTTGGAAACATTTTTTCAGCCCTTAGGAAAAAGCCGTTGAAGATAAACTAAAATTAACTGTTTAAAGAAAATGACAAATAGAACACTAATTTACAGAAAGCATGAGTGTCAGTGAATAATTTTGCATCATAATGAAAGAGTAGAACAAGGGTTTAAAACCCAAGGAACAGGGAAAAACTCAGAAAAAGAATGAATGGCTGATAGAATCAGTGGTAACTAATGCTAACTAATTTGTTGCACAGAAATATCTATCATTTTTGAAATATTTTATCCTATTATAAACTGAATTTTGTCATTTCAAATATTCAGGTTGAAAAAAATATAACTATAAGGTTCAGAGCAATAGTACAGAAGGTAGGTGTTTGCCTTGCATGCAGCCAAGGCCCTGTCATCCAACATAATACCCTGGAACCTGCCAGGAGTGATGTCTTAATGCAGAGCCAGGAGTAAGCCCTGCGTACTGCTGGGTGTGGTCCAAAACTGAAAAAAAAAAATTAACAATCAAACAGAACAAACAAAAAAATCCAACTATAAATACATTAGAAAGTAGCACTGTTAGATAAGGTCTTTAAAGAGTGAAATTAGGTAAAATATATTTATATGCTGAGGTCCTCTCTAGCACTGTAGCACTGTCATCCTGTTGTTCATCGATTTAAATGTCTCCATTGTGAGACTTGTTACTGTTTTTGGCATATGGAATACACCACGGGGAGCTTGCCAGGCTCTGCCATGCAGGAGGGATACTCCCGGTAGCTTGCAGGCTCTCTGAGAGGGACAGAGGAATCGAACCCAGGTCGGCCACATGCAAGGCAAATGCCCTACCCACTGTGCTATCGCTTCAGTCCGTAGGCCCTAGTTCAGTAAAATTAGTGTCCTGCTTAAGAGACCAGGATGCACATTGTACATAAGGAATAAAGAAAAACAAAGCAAAACTTGTGAAGACACAGAAAACACCATGCCCTGTACAACTAAGGGGAGTTTTCTCAGGAGAAATCAGACTCGTAGGCACCTTCATCTTAAATCCTTAAACTCCAGATCTTTGAGAAAACAAATCTTGGCTGTGTAAGTAAAATATGGTGTTATACTTCATTGTGGTGTTTCTAGAACATGAGTACATAATCCTTCACGACACTTTTATGTTTAATTCCTAAACTCCCCCCTTTTCTCCCGTCTCTCTTTAGTGTTAGAGGAAAAAAATCTTATATCCATTTGGATTGCAACTGCTATGCATATCAGCTGCCCATCATTTAAGAACGGGAGCCAGAGCATTAGTACAGCAGATAAGTTGCTTGACTTGTACACAGAAGACCTGGGTTTGATCTCCAGCATCCGATATGGCCCCATGGCACTTCCAGGAGCAATTCCTGAGCACAGAGCCAAGAGTAACCCCTGAGCTTCACCAGGTGTGTCTCCCAAACCAATCAATCAACTTTAAGGACTTAAAAATTTAAATTGATAAAGGACTAGCATTCTGAGTGCCTCTTTATATGAGTTATAAATTCATTATTTCTCAGCTTTGCGTGTATTTTTAATAGAAACTCTGTGACATGCAAAGAAGTGTTCGATCTCACAAAGTGAACAGGATGTTATGTCTTCTTAATAGACAATTCAGGAAAGACATGGTAGAAGAAAAAGAACCTTCTGGAATATGTAGGTGCCAAGGGTTGGCTGTGTGGAGGTGATGGCACTCATTCACGTCTGATCAGTGCAAATCACATACCTGTTCCCTCTTATTTGATAATAGTCTTTTCTTAGCCTTTCCACCTATGGGCTAGAGTCCTTGATCATTTTGAAGAAACTCCAGTGGAGGCCACTGGTGATGGTTGATAAATTGCAAATCTATTCATGGAACAAACTGTCACCCTTCTCAACTCATGCAAAACTTCTACACCTTCGAGGTTAAGGAGATAGTACAGCAGATAACATATTACCTTATATACCAATGACCCATATACCAATATACCCATATACCAATGTACCATATGCCAATATACCCATATACCTTATATACCAATGATCTCAGCTCTCCAGATGTTCACCAAAGCCTCACCCCAGTGGCCACAATTCAAAGCAAAACAAAAGAAAATTGAAGGACATCTGTCATCTGTCCCCCCCAGTGTACCACAGCATGCCTGTACCACATTGTGGTGAAAGATTGCCTTCCTTATCACCAGCATCACATAAGCAACTCATTGCTTATGCAACCACTGGGGATCATCTTTGGTCTGACCAACTGACATGTGAAGTTGCTGGTTTAGGACAAGTTGAGCTAAATGCTCCCAGTGTCTAACATTCCTCCCAGGTGTTTCTCTCAATTTTACCATGTTATTTAGAGTGGTTTAGATTTACTATGCTATTTAGACCTCTTATAGCCTAGTTCTCCCTCTCAGAGAACCTGGCAAGGTACCGAAAGCATCCTGCCTGCACAGCAGAGCCTGGCAAGCTTTCCGTGGCTTATGTGATATGCCAAATACAGTAACAGTGAAGGGTCTCATTCCTCTTGCCCTGAAAGAGCCTCCAATTTGGCACTGCTGGGAAGAATAAGGCTGCTAAAATCTCAGGGCTAGGACGAATGGAGACATTACTGGTGCTCACTCAAGCAAACTGATGATGAACGGGATGACAGTGATACAGTGATACAGTGATTTAGAGTGACGTTTTATCCTTTTTCTGACTATGACTCCTTCTGACCTTATTTTGTTCCTATGCCCCCTACCCTGCCAGCTATTGTTTCATTTCCCCAGTTGTGTGATTTTTCACCCTCGGTTACTGTGTAACATCCTGAATGCTGACAGTGAGGTCTGATTGAGAAATACTGCTTTAATGTTTTCAGAAAACTAATAATCACTTTACTGTTTTCTTTATAATGAAGCTCTAAAGACTTCAAAGCCATAAGATTTTTCAGATGTATAAGTTTATTTTTTCAATTTATGTTTTTCTTTAACATTTTTATTGAGGTATTCTGATTTATAATACTGTTGATGATACTTCCATTCATACATTATTTCCATACCACATTCACCAGCTGAGTACCCACTTCCCTTCACCAATGTACTGAGGACAACTTCCCTGCATCTTCTTACTCCTCCCACATAAGTCCATATGTACAGACAGAATCATGCATGTGTGTGTGTGTTTGTGTGTGTGTGGTGAAGTTATACTTCAAACAAATGAAACTTTATCATTTAAGATATTATACAATTGGACATTCTCCATAATTCCAATCTGCTATTAATATTTTCACTATAGCAAAACTAAAAAATATCTTTTATCATTAGATTAAATTTTAAAAGGTGATCAAGGGGTGAGGAATATAGTTCAATAGGGCCATGCTCAACTCGAGACCCACATTTAACCCTGATTTCACATGTATCTTCACCTACTCAGTGCCTAAACAAGCAACTACTGGTAGCCACTATAAAATATATGAACAGATAATAAAGTAGAAGAGGTTCTGACATGGGATAAATAAAGGTACTGCACATATTAGCCAAGATTTGATTTAAAGAAAAATTTTATTATTAAATCTAGATAAAATGCAAATAGTGCATTTAAACTATAAAAAAAGCAAAATGGATATATATTTGATATTATGACTCAAGTTTTTGAATTTGCCTTTTAATAATTATTACTAACTTATTGACCTCTAATTTTTAAAATGACTCAAAATCATAAAGTAAAATTGATTTTCATACTTTTTAAATTTCTTAATTAGAATTTTCTTTTATGGTGAGCATTCAAAGCACCTCCATATGCAATGCAAAGTAATTAAAGAAAATCCTTATTACTCTTGAAACTAGGAATGGAAACATCAAAAAATTAATTGAATAATAAATATCACAACAGGAAAGCAACATGATTTAAATATCACCGTCCTCTTGGCTTAAATCCCAGGATGCAGTGAACTGATGGCTTTTCACAAATACAGAAAACAATACATAGTTTTTGTTTTCGATAATCTTTTTTATTTAATGCTACACAAAATACATTTATTTTGCTTCTAAAATACATGCTGGCAATCATTTTACTGTTATTTGAAATTCGGTATGAAATGTCAAGAAAGCCAAAGTGATGTGCTCTTTTTTATATATATATATATATCCCATTTAGTACTTGAGTCCCATCTGCAAAATGTATCACAAACATATTTCAGCATTGGTTCCAATCCATTGGTATTTCATACTCATTATTCATCCTCGTTTCTTTTTCCATAGCCAGAGGGAAAACGTTCAGCAGACTAAGTTTTATATGACAGATTTGGTGCATGGTTTTTTATTGTTATTTGTTTTACACTATTTACATCAATAAAATTAATGAGATCAAATGATTTATTCACATAAATTTTTAGGCCTTTCTTTATGTTGAAGAATGACCTGGGATATATTTTGGAGGCTATGGTCATATAATGTTGCATTGGGAAGGCAAGTGTGGGGCCCAAAATGAAACGGTGACAATACCAGCAATCAACATACAAATTTTCTTGGTCTTAAATTTTGATGTAGGCACTGTGATTTACAAAACAATGATTGGTATGGTTTTATACATAAAACAATCTAGCACCACACCCTCCACTATAGTGTCTACTTTCTTTCACCCCTATGTTAATGTCTTCCCGTCTTATTCTCCCCTACCTCCCAAGTTAAGCTTTTTTCTAAAGTCCAGATCTCAGTTTTTGTTGTATTTATGAATTAATTATTTTATATGGAGTATCTAAACAGGACAGGAACTAGTTTTATCAGATGACTTCTTAGTTGAGAAGCCCCAAGAGAAGAGAAATCATGGAAGTTTGATTTAGTAGTTTTCTTTCTGCTTCAGCAGCACTGTGTATAGCACTGTGGTCCCATTGTTCATCGGTTTGCTCGATCGGGCATCAGGAACGTCTCCATTGTATGAATTGTTACTGTTTTTGGCATATTGACTATGCCACGGGTAGCTTGCCAGGCACTGCCATACAGGAGGGATACTCTCGGGCTCTCTGAGAGGAATCAAGCCCTGGTTGGCCACGTGCTAGGCAAACGCCCTACCCGTTGTGCTAGCACTTCTGCAGAACTGGCATGAATTCATGCTCCCTTTGAGCAATAATCCTGCACCACCAAATAGTACTCTACTTTGGTAACAGAAAATATTTCTTTTTTTTTTCAAAATGGGTGCTCTATATTTTTTTCCTTTTTGACCTATGATATTTATTCAATCAAGTATTCTTTTAGGTGTTCCTAATCCCAGAAACCTCAGATTAGTACAAGCCTTTGATAATTTTTAGTTGCATGACACCCCTCCCCACAGCCCCCCCCCCTTAGAATGCATGTATACACAACACTTCTCTACCAAACCCATTTTGAGTATATGGACCAAATGTACTAGTCAGGACTTTAGTGGTAGTCTAATAATAACATCAGTGGGTCAGGAAACATAGTGAAGGAAATAAGACGTTTATTTCACATAAAACCAACTGAGTTTGATCACCAGCACCACAAATGGCCTCAAGAGCCTTGCTGGGAGTAATCCCAGAGGACAGATATAAGATAAAGCTCTGAACATGGCCATGTATGGCTCAATGCTTCTCCCACCCAAAAATACTAGAATTTCTCATTTTTCTTTAAGTTTTCTTTGTTATGTGGTGGTGGGTTTCTCTGGAGATAGGAATCTGGAAGTTACTCAGAGGGATGCCTGATACCCAATAGTATAGACAAAAGCCAACAAAATAGAGCTCATGAACCACTGACCAGGGCAACAGCTCAGAGCTCCAGGGATACATGGTGGTGTTGAGAACTGAACTGGTGAGTTTAACACATGAAAGTTCAGAAACTCTATTGCTCTGAGCTATCAATATATCTCTGTATGTTTGTGTCTTTAACACTTAAATCTGCCAGTTGTTGGGAATTTATTTCAGAAAACTAGAACCTAGAACACTGCATGGCATAATTTCTCAATAAGCATTGGAATGTTTTTATTATTGAAAACATTCCTTTTATTTTATTACCTTGAGAGAGCTTATTCAGTTTATTCACACACAGGAAAATATCTTACATAAAATCTTCATTGTCTTCACTAAAATACTTAGGTTAATAGGTTAGGTTAATAGTTTAATAGGTTAAATTCCATTAAGCTAACAAAAGAAGATTTATTTATTACTATACCCACTAAGATGTTAAAAAATTTGACAGATATCTGTAATACAAAATGTCAATATTATTTTTAAAACTCTGATTTCCAAGTCAAATGTTCTATGGCTGTAATATAAATTTATAATCACGATGTATAATTCTAAGGCATTAAGGAAACATGAATAATTGATATAAATAAATTAAAAATGTAAATTTTTAGCGCTTACATCCTTAAGGATCTCAGGAATCCAAATATTCATTCAGAAATGGCTTGTTAGTTTTCTTAATATAACAGGTCAGTTTGAAAACTAAACTGAGTCCTATGGAAAGCAAGTCTCTCTCAAGATTCAAGGCCTATTAGGAGTTTTTGTATTTCATTACACCACCAAGTTTAAGGTTACGATGACTATTTTAAGATGTTATAAAGTTCTGCTTATGTGCAACTTTATAATGGATAAAAGAAACAAAATCAGCAGAATACAAAAAAAAAAGGATCTACCCAATGCATTTGATATATTCAGGCACTGTAACTCTGTGTTTGCTCTCACTTACAATGCATACAATTGATCTCTATAAATATGTACCATCAAGATCTATTTTGATCTTGGTCAGGGAAATTCAAATTTCACTCTAGGAGTCTTTTATAATCTTTTACTTTTGTGCCCTTACTCCATATAAGAAAGCAAGAAATGAAGATCTGGGGAGACAGCTCAAATGGATCACAGACATTCATGGCTTTTACCATGCCCTGGGTTCAATCTTGGTATCAAGTTGCTTCCTGAGCGTCGCCATTAAGTGTGTTTCTGGAGGACTCAGATATACTGGTGATATCCAAAGAAACCAACCCCCCAATCCAGATTTTAAAAAAAAGTCTTTCTGAATTTTAAAACATATAAAATGGCTTGGCCAAGTTCTATTTCATGAGTAAGATATAGGTATAACCTTAGTTTTGGCTTGTCAAGTGACAGAGATCAGTTACATTCCTGATCCATGTTCTCACATCCCTGCATTCAATCTTGACTTCCACAGTTGCATCTTTTTATTGTTGTTGTTAAATTGTGATTTTAAGTAACACTTGTAATGACACTAGATCATACAGACAATAAAATACTCCTCTGCTTCTAAAGATTCTACATTTAGTGACTGGAGTGTGACACATTGTTATATCAGACTCAGCTCCAACCCAAATCCCTGCATTAGGAGCCACCAGATCATTACCAAGTCTCTACCTCCTGGGACTGGAGAGATAGAACAGCAGGTAGGGTATGTGTCTTTCATGAATTTCACCTGAGTTCAATCCCTGGCTCCCCATATGCTCCCCTGAGAAAAACCAAGAATAAGCAGGAATGCCACATAAAATGTAAAGTACTATAGCCACAAGTCTCAGAGATTTATGTAGACATTATTTTCTTGGTGAAATTACATAGCTCATCTTTATATGTGTCCATTGAACTTTGGCAATTTGAAAGCCCATAAACAAATTATATTTTTTATTTGGTTGTGGGGTCTAGCTGGTGGCACCCTCAGTCAACCAGAGACTAAAGGGTGACTTGAAGTGCCTAGAATCAAATCCCTGTCCCCATGCTCTATCCATTACCATACACTAGTAAGACAGTGTTTTTCCAGTAAATCAACTCACTGTGTATTTACTGGCCACGTTGGTGAAATAACTCTAGAGAATGAAGAGACATAGATTTAATCATTACTTTCTTACTACCAATCACATGGCATAATATTAGATGAAGACATGGATATAGGACTATATTTATCTTCCAGTTGAAAATACCAGTTCACTATTAAATAGAGTGACAAAATACTATTTTGAAAGCACACCTCCAAGAATTTAGACTAAATTATTGAAAGAAATTGTAATAGCACAGCGTTTACCAATCAAGTTTTCCTTTAGGATCCACAAAGCAGCACACTTTGAGGTACTATCATTTGAAGTAGAAAGGGGAAAAATTATGTAATTTGCCATTACAGCTTTCTTGTTTTCCTAAAACGACCTAGGCATTGAGTTAAAGTTTTGTTGCTTGAATGACCCCATGACTTATCATTGTATATCTCAAAACGTCACTTCCAATAAAATAATACATATATCCAGTTGTTAGTTCTATTCCCTATCTGAATTCAGGAGTGCCCATTCCCCTCCAAAACATATGCATCGTGATATGTTCACTACACTATAATACTTTTTATCTTTCTAAAAATTGTAAATAACATTAACAATTTATAAACTATAACCCAGGAATTATATTTATTCATATTCAAGTCATGAACATAATAAACATCACCATCATTACATAAGTACTTGGTCTCTGATATCAAGAAGTCCACCTTTAATTTATTGTGACATTTAGTGGATATATATGTATATATACGTGTACATATACATATTATATATATGTATATATAGATATAGATATATCTTGCTACCCTACAAAGCACATCCATAAACTTTCATGCAATGTTGCTGCTTTTCTGAGTATGTGTTTGCCCACAACTCTTAAAATATAAACAATGCTTTAAATTTAGACACTGATTCAATGAAGGCATATACTAACAATGGGGATATTTAACAACTCCTAAGATAGCAAATGTAGTCCCCAAAGGCATGGAAGATAAATGTACCTCCAGGATTTTCTTGACACAAGTTTTTAAACATTTGCTGAGGAAATATTTTTGTGTAACACTATTGCAATAGCATTCTTAAATATTGAATTAAATAATATTTCACATCTTAGGATAAATTTTTGTTACCTTAGTACAAAAGCAAATTTAATGAACTCCCAGCACCTGCTGTATTTCAAAGGGATTCTGGTTAGTAATCATCTCAACCAAATAAATTCTGGTAATGTTAAATAGCTAGCATTCAAATATTATTTATATTTTGCTATATGTAGTCTCAAATAGATTAACTGGAAAATAGATATTTGAGGTAGCAAAAAATGACAGTTATTGTTCAAACTTACAGTCCAATTCAGACCAAAAGATAAATAAATTTGTGAATAAGGGCTCTCAACATTGTGGTATGTCTTTGCTTGAAATATACTTGTCTTTGTAATATTGGCTTTGCTTTGAATTTTTTAAAGAAAAGATCGATAGCTTACTGTTATGTAAAGCCTTTAGCCAATAAAGATCCAACATTGATTATTTTGCTTTCTGGAGTAGGTATTAAAGTAAGTGAGCCAGATCACAATTAAATAGTATATGACTAATCAGAATAAATTAATCACAGTATTTTCTTTCCATTTCTTTTTCTCATTTTTGGTTTGATTTTAGATTTGAGGTCCAAACACAGTGTTCTCATGGCACTTTCTGACTCTATACCCAGGTTTCACTTCTGGTGGGGCTTGGGGGGACCATATAGGGTGACAGAGATGAAAACAGATTGTTTCACATGCAAGGCAAAGTCCTACTCCTTCTACTTTGTTTCAGTTCCCAAACAGTATGTGCAACGAACTAAAATATAAACCTTCTTTTAGATGCTATAATAAACAAATTAACTTAAATAGTTTATGGGTAAATAATAAATATGCACTGAACCATATTCTGAATTAGGAAAATCTTGAATTTTTAAAGTGTTTATTTATATTTTATTTTGGTTCCATGACTCATGAGCGTTTAATAATAGAATTGTTGTGCATTCAATGCTCATAGTCCAAATCCATCACCAGTGCCTGTATCCATCCTCCAAGATTAATAATCCCCTCACCTTCCCCTTACACCTCTTTAACAACATCATTTTTAAACATTTACTTATTATAGCTTGGTTCAGATGTTTACAATAGTGTTGACTTATAATTTTTCTGTATGTGATTTCCTTACATCTTTCCACTCACAATCCTTTTCTCCTGGCAAATGCAATATGAGCAAGTGCTGCTAGGAACACTTTCAATTTATTACATGGTTGATTTTTACTTAGTTTTTGGGATTTATGCAGTAAGAAATATTATACTATTGGTAAATGTTTACAACCTTCACATCCAATTATGTGACCTTATATGGATTGGATGAACCCATAGTTTAAAATGCTAGGTTCTGAACTTGGCAAACATTATTTTTTTCTCCTGGGAAATAAACCATTAGCCAAATCAATGATATAAAAATGATAACTAAGTTATCATGCTAAAATAAATAGATAGGTGTAGGATGACATTACTTTGTCCTTACCCTCCTTGCCACAAGTAGCTTGTCCCGGTTTTATCCAGAGTTTAGGCTTACCCCATTCTCACCCATCAAGGTGTTCCCGAATCTCTCCCATCCCTTTGTTTAGCTATAATCACTTCTCCATGCTCTCTTCCCCAAAAGAGTTAATCCTCAGCTTTCCCTTAATCTGACTCTGCTAATTTGCAAGGTCAGACCTTCCTAGGATACTGAATTTATATTATATAAGTTAATATTGCCTTTCTCCTCTTCTTGTGCCTTTTGAATAATTTACTTTAAAGCTATGACTGTTTTGTATAGACACAAGAAGACAATATTATGTTTTTATAACTTGGGAATTAATTGGCCTCGAATATTCCCTCCCGGGCCTCTGCTTTCTCCACTTAAGCCTCAGTTGCCCTCAGTTCCTAGCACCCCAAAGTAGGGTCCCCGACGTGGGACAGGAAGGATCCAGGGCAAGCGGTGAGTTATGTGCTACCCTGGCATCGAGATGGGCCTGGCCAAAGTGCCTAATTCTTAACTATAAGTTAAGAGCTTGATCATAGACAAACACTGTCATGATCCAATAGTAATTATGAGACTGGGACCCTGCCAGGGATAGGAAAGACTGATCTGACCTGAGCACTGTAGTCTGAGATTGAGATGGCCCCAGGAGAGCAATTCTATAAGCTTTAATGCATCTCTTATTGTGTCCATACAAAATGATTAATATTATGAATGCTTATATGCTTGCTGGCTGAGGAGAAGAGAAACACATTCATGGGACTCCACCCTTGGGTGGATCCTCCTGCTGAAAGAGAATTAAGTCCTAGGAGAAGCATCCCCTAAGGGAAAGGACCTTACCCTATTGATGGTGACCACACCTACGTGTAGGCCCCAACCCCCTGATGCTGTGGAGATTTAACTAGGCTGTGAGAGTGGGTTGCGGGGCCAGATCCACGAGCCAGATCCACGGGGCAGATCCACGGGGAAAGATCCAGGAGAGCGGGAGAGAAGCGGAGGGAGAGAATGAAATAAACGGATCGAGCAACCAGTTTGGCCTTCTTCCTTCTTCCTTCCGTCGCCTGCCCTCGACTGACGGCACACACAGCGGTTCTGGGGCACCGAACTCGGGTGGTGAGACAGAGCCGCCCAGAGAGCCCATGAGTGCACGCGCCCCTTCGGCGTGTTTTAGTTTTTTACAGATAGGAACAACAAAAATTATCTTAATCACTAGTCTTAATTTATACAAAAATTTTACTAAAATCTATGGAGCACATACAAAAGTTAATTAGGCAATTGATGATAGGTTAAAAAGAAAAACTAGAAACATGGGAAATCTATTTTCAAAACTTAAGGAGGCAAATTTTCTGTCATTAAGACATAAATTTACTAATTATTCATAACATAAGAAAATAAACTATAGCACTGTAGCACTGTTGTCCCATTGTTTATGGATTTGCTCAAGCAGGCACCATAATGTCTCCACTGTGAGACTTGTTGTTACTGTTTTTGGCATATTGAATACGACACGTGTAGCTTGCCAGGCTCTGCCATGAGGATGGGATACTCTCAGCAGCTGGCTGGGCTCTCCAAATGGGATTGAGGAGTCAAAACCAGGTCAGCCACGTCTAAGGCAAATGCCCTAACTGCTGTGCTATCGCTCAAGCACATGTTGAATTAAATTTATAAGGATCTCAGGACCAAAGTGATAGTGCAGTGGGTAGGGAGGTTGCCTTGCATGAAGCTGACCCAGGTTCAACTTCTGGTCCTTCATCTGTTTCTCTGAGTGATCTCTGAGCCTAGAACCAGGGTAAGTCCAGGGTAAGTCCTGAGAACTTCCAAGTGTGGCTCCAAAACAAACAAACAAACAAAAAATGTATAAAGATCTCTAATTACAGTCAGATATAACAGTGGATAGACTGCACAATGTTTGTAGATTTTCTTCAGTCTCTGTAGCTGTATCATTGCATCACTGTATCACTGTTTTCTTGTCGCTCATCTATCTGCTCGAGCAGGCACCAGTAACGTCTCTATTTTGAGACTTGTTGTTACTGTTTTTGGCATGTCGAGTTCTCCAGTGGTAGCTTGGCAGACTATTCTATGCGGGGAGATACTCTTGGTAGCTTGCCGGGCTCTCCGAGAGGGGCGGAGGAATCATATCCATATCAGCCTTGTGCAAGGCAAACGCCCTACCCACTGTGCTATGGTTCCAGCCCAGTCTCTAAAGCTATAAATTTAAATAAACTTGAGACCAGGAAGATAGAGTGGTTGAAACATTTGCCTTGCATGTGGCCAATCCCAGTAGCATGGGGTCTCCTGATTACTGAATTACAAACTGGGGTCCTGAATGCCACTGAGTATTGCTAGGATGTAGGAGTAAATCCCCCTAGAAAATCCCCACCACCAAAGGGTTAGAGCAACGCTGGAGCCTTGCACTTGATATTGAAGTGCCAGATGGAGAACGTTGCCATGGAGAGTCTCTCCTCAGCTGCTTGGAAGATCCAACAATAAAAAAAAAAGAAGAAGAAGAAGAAGTAACCAAAGAAGCTGTGTCACTTGCTCAAGTCTATTTTGTTGAAATCGTCAATGAATCACTGCTCAGCAAAACATAGAGACTAATGAAAAAAAACACAAACAAACAGAAATTATTGCTTTATAATGCAACACCTGGAATGAATCTCATAATTTACAGAAGACAACTCAGAGAGAGAAGTATATATTCCATTTACATGAAGTTTGAAAACAGTCAAGATTTGATAATAAAAACTATTTCAGTACGTGGGAATAAGAGCTGGAAAAGATTGCTGGTAAACAGCAAAAAGGATGTCCTAAACAAAGACTTCCAAAATTGATAAATAATTTGTCATCTATTTTGTTTGAATTGCGGATACAGAAACTAGATGAAGAACTAAAGTAGCTATCTATTAAAGATCTAAGCATTTTTTGTGTGTGAATCATATTAAAATGGACTAAATGAAATTATTGAATTAGAAGAATTATTTTATTCCAAGAAACACTAGAACAAAATGTAAATAAATAATAAATAAATTTATTATTAATAAATAAATAATAATTAGAACTTCTTGTGTAAATAAGTGTAAAAAACTAAAGAACGCCAATGGGCGAGTGCACTCGCGGGCTCTCCAGGCGGCTCTGTCTCACCTCCCGCGTTCGGTGCCCTGGAACCGCAGTGTGTGGACTGGATCGGAAAGGCCGGTGGTCAAGGACAGGTGAAGGAAGAACGAGGACCAAGCTGGTTGCTGATTAGTTACCGTTTATTCAATCTTCCACCTTTCTCATCTCCCGCACTCCCAGCTCCTGCCTCTCTCTGGATCAACTGTCGCCTCTTTCTGGCTTCTCTGTCTCCTCCTTGTCTCTCCCACCTTGCTTTCTAGGCTACACCCAGCCAGGTAGCAAAATCAACATAAGAAAGCCCTTCCTGAGGGCAGAGCACTCCAAAGCCCTTCCTCACTCTTAAGGTTTTTTTCTTTTCCTTAGTCCAGGAACTTATTAACATCTCAATACTAGTTATTTTTGTATGGACATAGCAAGGGATACATTGAGGCTTGCAAGGCAGCTCTCCTGGCAACATCTTGCCACAGGCTCAGACCACAGCACTCAGGCCAGAAAAATCAATCCTCACCCTAGCAGGGTCCAAATCTAGTTATCACTGTTTGGATCATGACACCATTTGTCCATGATCAAGCTCTTAACTTATAGTTAAGCATTAGGCACTTTGGCCAGGCCCATCTCGATGCCAGGGTAGCACACAACTCACCGCTTGCCCTGGGTCCTTCTTGTCCCACGTAGGGACCGTGCTTTGGGGGTGCTAGGAAGTAAGGGCAGCTGAGGCTTAGGTCAAGAGAACAGATGCCCTGGAGGAAAATATCATGTAGAGTCAAATGACTCCTAGGTTACAAAAGCATAGCATTTGTTAAGTCTTCCTGTGTCCATACAAAAAGGACTTGCTCTGAATAAACTATGCAAAGGACTCAAGGAGAAAAGAAAAACATTGTTTGCAAGTCAACAGAACTCTAAGAAAGAAGCTACAAATAAACAAAGAGGAACAGGAGCACTGTAACAGGAGTAACCAAATAAACCTAAACTACGTGAGGTTATGTTATCCTACAAATAAGGACTATGCAGATACACACAAATATATATTTCTTCTGAATAGAATAACAGCACACTGTATAAAATTAATCAGATTTTAATTATGTGAGCAGAGAACCATACAATTCAATACAACACTAACTGCAGTAAACACAATGTAGAAAAGAAACAAAGCTGTCTTTTCTATATATTTGAGAGTAGATGAGTAGTCTTCTGCTTCAGTATTTTTCTCTTTATGGGAAATCATTTTATCATAAGAGGATAATAGTTCTCATTATTGCAAGGTAGCGATATGATCAAAATTACTGCTTCTGTGCCAACCTCTCTTTAAGTCGTGGTTCTCATTGCAGAATTGTGTGAAGGGTAAAGCATTTCTTTTCTCAAAACAAGCTTTAATTATTAAAAGGTGCTAGTCATAAATTATGATTTATAGATTTCCACACCCCCAAATATTAAATTCCATTATATTATATCTAAATATTTTAAATAAAATTTTTATTATATCTTTTTAATCTTTAACTCTGTAATCCTTCTGGTTAATTTATAATTTATTGGTATTCCTTTTTAAAAATAAGCATGCTAACCAAGTAATGCTCTAAGTAGTGAAACTCTTTTACTTACAAAAGCTAGAATTCTATTATCACAATCTAAAGCTGACTTATACATTTTTAAATATTTTTTGATAATTACACTATTATCATTACATCATAGGTTTCATGGACACAGTACTGTTAATGTGTATGGTTTTTATATATATACATACATATATAATATATATATATGTATATATATATATATATATAGTAACTGTACTTTAACACCACTAATGTGCCCACACATTCAAATCACTGTTCTTATGTCACCTCTTGTCCACATTCTCATTCTCGTCAACCCCTTCCCTGCTTGGTGATCTCAGTTTTGTGGTTTGAGGTGAATGAATCCTTAGTCTTTGATAGTGCCTATTCCTCATTGTGTTTCTCTAGATAGCATGGATCTTTGAGACCTTCTGGCATTTTCACTTCTTTAGACTTACCTTAATCTGAAAACCCTCTGTTCCAAGTTTTCCAGGAAAACTTCAAATTTTTATCTTATAACTGTGTATCTAAATTAGATTCCTCTCTGCAGCAGGAAATGTTTGTTGGTGGTTTGCAGATTTGGTCTAATAAACCCTAGATACTTATTATATTTATATTTGGTGTTTAAGTCACTCCCAGCGGTGTTCAGGGTCTCTGTGCTCCGGGATTACTCTTGCAGTTCCTAAGGGAACATAGTATAGATTGTATAACCACAACAGGGCAGCTGTGCTCTATCTCTCTCCTGCTGTCCACGTTCAGTAGTCTCACGCTGCTTCTCCCACAACAGGGAGGTCAATGGCGATGGGCAGGCGAAGGAAGAAACAAGGACCAGGCTGGTTGGTCTCAATTGCCTTTTATTCCAATCTCATCTCCATTCACTCCTGTCTTTCTCTCTGCTTCTCTCCCCACCTTCCATGCTACTTCATTCTCCTTCTCGATCTCTCATCAATCTCCTGACTCTCTCATACTCCTTCTCCTCCAGTCCCCCCAGCCTACTCTCCCAGCTTAGTAAAATCCCAGAGCATGAGGGCTTGGGGCTTACAAATGGGTATGGTCATACAATCAATAGGGTTAAATAAAGTACTTCTCCCAGGGGATGCTGCTTCTAGGACAGATTCTCATATAGCAAGATGACCTGCCTAAGAGCAAAATACTATCTGGGGGTACGTTTCTCCTTTCCTTAGTCCAATACTCATTTAAACATACATCTCAATTCTACTTCTTAATATTATTCATTTTGTATGGACACAGTAAGAGATACACTAAGCTTACAGAATTGCTCTCCTGGGGTCATCTCAATCTCAGACTATAGTGCTCAGGCCAGATTAGTCTTCCCTATCCCTAGCAGGGTCCTTATCTTGTCATTACTTTGGGATCATGACATTTGTCCATGACCGTGCTCTCAACTTATAGTTGAGTATTGTGGCATTTTGGCCTAGCCCATTTTAATGCCAGGGTAGCTCACAGCTTGCCCTGGGTCCATTCAGTCCCACGTCGGGACCCTGCATTTGGGGTGCTAGGAACTAAGGATAACTTAAGTTGAGGAAGCTGATGCCCTGAAATGCAGATTGTTCGGAGACAATTTACTCCCAAGTTACAAAAGCATAATATTAACTGTCTTCATTTGTCTGTACAAAAAGGGCATTGCTTTAAATGAAATTATTCAATAGATATAAGGAGAGGAGAAAAGCAATATTTCACTCATACATATAAATTCATAGATTTATGAGGATTCTGACCTTACAAGTTAACAGAGTCTAATTAGGGGAAAAGTTGATAGACCGATTGGGGAAGAAAGCATAAAGAGGAGTTTACAAATAAACATAGTGGAATGGAAGTGCCTCAGGAGCACTGAGATAAACCTGAACTCCCTGTGGCAAGGGAAAAAGGACAAAACAATGTTAGGCCTAAAACGATAGCATAGTGGGTAGGGCGTTTGCCTTGCACGTGGCTGACCCAGGTTTAATTCCTCCATTCCTCTCGGAGAGCCCAGCAAGCTAATGAGAATATCCCACCCGCACGTCAAAGACTGGTAAGCTACCCGTGACATATTTATATGCCAAAAACAATAACAATAAGTCTCACAATGGAGACATTACTGGTGCCCACTTGAGCAAATCAATGAACAATGGGAGGACGGAGGACAGTGCCACAGTGCTGCAGTGCTACAGTCCAATAAACACAGTAGAATGAAGGTACTTCAGGAGCACTGTGATGGTTATCACCCAAAAAACCCAAGCTCTCTGTAGCTAGGGAGAAAGGACACTGTTATCCTTCAATAGATGTGGTGCCAGAGATCAAGACTGGGTCTGCTGCATGCAAGCAAAATGCTTTACCCCCTCTAGTGTCTCTCTATCACCTTAGCTAGTATTATTAATGATCACTTATTTTAACAATTTATTAGGCTTAATTTGTATACTTTTATAAAGTATGTATTATTTACAACATCTTGCACATCATAATTCTAATATTTGATAAGTTAAATTGACAAATAGTTTATATACATAAAACTTCATACATTCATATACATACATCAATAGGTTGAAAAAGACAGATAAATATTATACTGATTATTTTTGTAGAATAATAGTCAATAATTGGAAAAATATATATTTCCATTTTTTTTACTCCCAAAGGAAATAAAATGCATGGTGGCTTCACAAACATTCACTCTTATTTTTCAGAGATTACTTTTTAAAGAAATTCTCCTTAACCCGTTCCTTTGATAGTGTTCATTTATAGTCTTTATACTAAATTTAAAGTGTATGTTTTATAAATTTGTGCAACACAACACTTCATAATAGTTTTCTGAAAACTAATAAATGATATAAAAATAATAACCTCATTTCTCATGGCTTGTCCATGGAAAACATTTTTATTGATCATTTCTATTTTAATAGCTATGAATATAAATGAAACCTGTTTGGCAGATGCATAGATGAAATGCTTAATTATTTTTACATAAACCCATATATGTTATTCAATTATCATGCAAATTTATTATAACTTAAACCTTGAGGGAGACTAAAGATTATATACTCTGCATTTCATGAGGTGTAGAGGAGAAAAAAAAGTTTTTTTACTCTTTTGTGGTTCTAAAGCCACACCTGGCAGTGATCAGGATACAGTCTTGACTCTTCTTTGGGTATCATTCCTTGTGGCAGTAAGAAGACCATCTGCAATTAACAGAATGGAATCTTTCTTTGTGGAAACCATGGTAAATGCCTTAATTATTGCACTCACTATTCAGTATCATATAAGATATTTTCTAAAATAAAAAATTTGTGGCCTGAAAACAATGTGGGCTAAAATTAGTTGATACACACAGAAAGTTTTAAAAAATAATATTTTGTTACTTGCTGGGCATTTATACTCCTCTGAATTCCATATATTAAAAGACATACCCTTGAATCTGATGGTATTAAGAGGTAAGGAATTGGTATTTGATTAGGTTCAGATCAAATAATAAAAGTGATGACTTTTCTTGGTAATTGTACCCTTCTAAGAAGTGAAAAAGATGTTTGATGTTTGAATTATTTTATTCCTTTATCATGTGAGGATGAACTGAGAAAATGGCTGTTTTTAAGTTAAAAAAAAAATCAAGAATTGAACCTGCCAGGAGATTGCTAGTAAATATATAGTTTCATTGACATCCCCAACAAAATCCACATGGCAGCCTTCAAGTACTTAGAGCCAACACCTAAATTATATATAGAATCATTAACCTCCCCATATATAGGCAAACTAACTGAAAAGATGTGGAACCTATTGCATTTAAATAAAGCTAATAATGAAAATGTGTGGTCTTAGACCAAAGGAACAAAATTGAGGTTTATGGCAATGAAGTTGAGTGTATGGAGTAATAAAAGCCTCTTCTAGAAATGGTGGTCAGAAAACTGGATAAATACGTTAAAAAAAAGAAACTGGATATGTATTTTATATTATGTGTTAAAGTTAATCAAGTGGATTAGGTACCAGGAGAACACAATCAATAGCATACACTTAGGAAAACAGAGTAAATACCTCAGAGATGGCTTGAGTAATTTGACTTCAAAGAGAAAATGATATAAAATAATTGAATAATGTTCAATAGAAGTAATTTTCATGGCAAAATAAACTTATGCTAAAACAGAAGGAACTTCGCCAAATAGTCTCCTATTTTAGATAAAAAGTATATAAAATATATAAAACTCTAATAAAACACAACAGTGAAAGAACCAGTAATCCCATCATAAAGTGATTTGTTTTAATTTAATAAATAAAAAAACACTAGAATGGTTAATTAAAATAACTCAACATGGTTACAGCTCATACATAACCTTTCTGCATGTCTCCTTAGAGAAATTTCAGCAAATTAATTCTTAGATTTGCCATTGTAAGAAAATGAAATAATTGATAAGATTTTCGTGTATTCTAAGTTGTGTCTTCTGATTTATGTTAATGCTTAGTTAATAGAAATATCATCTTTAAAATTCAACTGATTGGGGCTGGAGTGATAGCACAGTGGGTAGGGCATTTGCCTTTCTCGAGGCTGACCTGGGTTCGATTCCCAGCATCCCATATGGTACCCGGAGCATAATTCCTGAGTGCATGAGCCAGGAGTAATCCTTGTTAAAACCCAGGTGTGACCCAAAAAGAAAAAAAAAAATTCAACTGATTAAAATGTATTTCTTTATTTCTAATTTTTGAAAATACTATATCCATATAAGACATACTTTCCTCTTATTCATGCTAGGTAAAAGTATGCATTTTGAAATACATCTCTGAGAATATTTTATAATTTTATAAAAAATGTGAACTATAGCACAAAAACTTTTACCCAAGAGATATACAAGCATTCATACTATTAGTATAAATTTAGAGTTCATTATCAACATTCTGATATTTATAATATATTATCTTATCAATACTACTGTGTTTAGCAAGTATGTTTTTCTTGTGTTCTTGATATTTTTAGGTTACATAAAGTAATATTGTGCATGTTTTGCAGTTTGTTTTAAAGAAGTATATTACAAGATAGTTTATATTAGATTAAATTTTAAGAAACTTTAGCGTTTTAATACTTAAAGTCTGCTTATTAACTAACTTTGTTGTGTTTTATTAAAATATATATACATTTTTACATGTGTTTTTCCATTGTATATATTTTAGATATATACTTCTTTTGTCTCTTGAACTTTAAAAATAAAGACTGTTTTTCAGACTACACATAAAATGACGAGAATATGACAAGAATTTTCATAATTAAGTAATCCCTACTTGTAGAAAAGCTTTCTGACTTGTATTGACTCTGGTTCTTTAAAACACAGTTTGTGCTGAAATAGACATGAATGAAGGGTGGTAAATCAATCACTATGGGGCATTTGCTTGTTCAATCGAGGGGCATCAAAGATACAGAAAATATTTTGCTTTTCAAGTATACACTGATATTAAAGATACCAAAAATTTTGCAGGGAAGCACAGATGCACTTACTCACACACACACCTACACTTACAAACACATATTTCTGTAACAGATGAACAGAAGTGGAAAACAGAATTTTGTTTACACATACTTAAGAGAGTTAAAAGACTCATGATATCACTTTGATGAGTCAACTGGAAAGAAAAAAGTTAGTCTGGGGCCAGCAGGAGGAATGCCTTATATGTGTCCAAATTGAATTTGAGTCAGGCACCCCGTGTGAAGTGCCCTGAGCACTTCCAGGAGTGATCCCTGAGCACAGAGCCAAGAGTCAACCCTGAGCATATCTGGTTATGTCCCCAAACCCAAAAACAAAAACAAACAAAATCAAAACACATTGGTTTCGATAAATCAGGTTTGATAAGGGCTGGAGCGATATAGCACAGCGATTGGGTGTTCGCCTTTCACGCAGCCGACCCAAGTTCCATTCCTCTGCCCCTCTCAGAGAGCCCAAAAGCTACCAAGAGTATCGAGCCTGCACGGAAGAGCCTGGCAAGCTACCCCAGTGTATTGGAGATGCCCAAAACAGTAACAGTAAGTCTCTCAATAAGAGACATTACTGATGCCCGCTTGAACAATTCGATGAGCAACAGGATGATAGGTTTGATAAATTTGTTTATTTGTTTTCTGGTTTGGGGCTACACCCAGTGCTTCTCAGGGCTTCTTCCCAGCTCTGTGCTCAATGATCACTCCTGGTGGGCTAAGGACACCATACTGCATGCCACGGATTAAATTTCTAGGCTGTGGGCAAGACACACACCCTACCTACTGTACAATTGCTCAGCTTCTTTTACTTTCTACCCCAAAGTAATGGGCAGTAGGCCACTGAAGATGATTTTCTGTGTAAGGAATAAAGAACAAGAACATTTTTCACATTGTTTTCTGATTTGGGGATCTAACACATTTCAACATTTGGTTTGCTTTTCTATTTATGCCTCACATGTTCTGGGAATATCTTGATACTTTGATTAGAGGTTTATAAGCCCTTCTGTTTTCTCTGTAGAAAATGCCTATCTAGTTATAATATTAAGGTATGCCACTGTTAATAGCTAAGGGAGATGCACATATAAAATTACATATGTACATATATAAATATAATTTAAATCACATTGGGTGGCTAGTAAGCCAATAAAAAAGATAAAATATCACAGTTCATTGTAATCCTGTCATCTTTGGGGTTTTCACTGAGAAAAGAACAGTAATTTAATAGAATTCCCTAGAAATTCAGAGATAAGACAGTGCATTATCTATAATGTAGTTGAAAAAATAGCTATAATTTGTTGGGATTCAAAATATAAAAGTTTTAAAGGAAAAGCACTGGATGAGAACAATTTGAGTTGGTGTCTTTGATGAAAAGAGCTGTAAGACACAACATTTGCATTATATCCTGAAGGTTATCCCAGTTCCTCTACGATGACATTCAGTATGATAAAAAGTTACAGTGCTTTGAAATGCCTTACAGTGCTTTTTTTGCTGCCTTCTATGTGTTGTTGAAATTACTGACTAAAACTGAACATTAGTTTTAAATTTCTGACTATAAAAAATAACTAGCAAACATAACGTTGTATGAATTTGATGAAACAAAGACTTTTTAGGTTGTACAAATAAAAATAACCATACATTTATAAACAAGCAATGAAGCATACTGAAATAAGTCCTTTGTAACAAAACACTGTACCATGACACACAGCCTGATGGTGGGGTAGATGGTTTAGTGCTCATGCCCAGTAAGTTCATGTGAGAATCTCTGGGTACAGGGGATCAAACCTAGGGACACCCATGATCTCACACAAGCTGTTAATATACTCTTCTACTTGAATGACCTTTATCTCCTAGAACATTTTATTTCTTTTAACAAGTTGTTATAATTCAAGAACTGATCACACATTTAGTCCCAGAGAATTAAAATTGAACTTCAATGATTTTGTTGCAGGGGCCAGAGAGACAGATCAGTGGGAAACAACTTGCATATGGCGGCCTGAGCACCACCCGGAGTGATTCCTGAGCACAGAGCTGGGATTAAGTCCAGATCATCACCTCATATGGTCTCCTCAAAAATAACAAAGCAGAACAAACATTTCAATGACATTGTTACTGAAGGCACATGGATTCAATATATATGCTGTGCAAAGTTACTATTCCTCCACCATCACCAAACGCCTAAGACATTCCACAAAAAAGCAATTTTTTTTTAATTCTTTTATTGATTCACCATGTGGAAAGTTACAAAGCTTTCAGGTTTAAACCTGAAAAAGCAATTTTTGACTGAACTTTTTAAAAATTTATACATCTTTTAAAAGTCTCTTGAATGAGGCTACATATTAAAGAAATTATTTAAATTTGATGCACTTCTTATTGTCAAATGGCAATTGAAATATTTTCATCAATACATTTTTTTTGCAAAAGTATCACATAAGAGGAGACTTTAAATATTTTTACAAAACACGGACCCTCTGCGCCTAAAGACTTTGATTCCAAAGATATAACACATTCGGTCATCCAGCGCAGCATCCAATAGCAATGCACTGGGACTGCAAACTGGGCTACAACTCTGTGCTGACAGGGGGTGGAATTTTTTCCTCCCCACCCTGTCTTCCTGCACGTAAACGGCAGGTTGGCGGCACCCACGTGGCAGGCACCATCTTCTGAGACTCCAAACCCAGAGGTATTCGGTTTTTACTTTTGGGGCTCCCAGGAACTCATGGGAAGGGGGCGTAACCGGCACGCCCTTGGCCCAGATAAATCCGGAGCCGCTGAGCCTGAAGCGGACCCTCTGTGCCTAAAGACTTTGATTCCAGAGACTTCTTACAGCAATGCACTGGGACTGTGAGCTGGGCTATGTAATTTCTGGCAGAACTTTCCCTGGACTTTATACAGAAATCCAAAACCGCGCGGACGTGGCTGCGTCCGAGCAACTTAGCATTTATAATTGTCAGCAATGTGAAACGGTTCCTTTTGAACAGGTCTGACTTGGGGGGGAAACTCCAAATAATAACAGTAAGTTTTTGTTGAAATATTGAAGGTTATTAATATAGCAGCCACCTCTCTGGACTGTGAACTAAGCAAAAGCCCCACACTGCTGAGGCGGTGTGGCGTACACCATACTATGAGGCGCGGGAAGGGGGGTGAGGGGGGAAAAAAAAAAGGTAAACGGAAAAAGGAAAAAAAAAAGAGAGTTATGTACTTGTAGCAGTGGGGCTACATATCTCTTCATTTCCAGCAGTGGAAAACTAATTATCAAATGCTTCCTTGGTAGTAGGTCTGTCTCTCTTGGGTGGAAACTCCAACAACTATAGTGAGTTTTGTGTTGAATTATGGAATGTTATCAAGGTAAAGAGAAAATGAAGTGAAATTCATTAGTTATACAGTAGGGGGGGCGGGGGGTATACTGGGGCTTTTGGTGGTGGAATATGGGCACTGGTGAAGGGATGGGTGTTTGAATAATGTATAACTGAGACATAAACCTGAGAACTTTGTAACTTTCCACGTGGTGATTTAATAAAAAGTTTTAAAAAATAAATAAATGTTTTTACAAAACACAAGGGGATTTCCCTCAAAATTAATTTAAATTTCATTTTGAAAGTATTGAGTATGATACAATTAAATGTGAAGTTTCATTTAAAAATAAGGAAACTAAGTGCATTTGAAGTAACAAATCTGGGAGCAGACAATTTTCTCAGTAAACTTCAGGGAGTATAGCACTGTAGCATTGCCCCTTGTTCATCGATTTGCTCAAGCGGGCACCAGTAATATCTCCATTGTGAGACTTCTTGTTACTCTTTTTGGCATATCAAATACACCATGGGTGTTTGCCAGGCTCTACCATATGGGCGGGATACTCTCGGTAGCTCGCCGGGCTTTCCGAGAGGGACAGAGGAATTGAACCCAGTCGGCTTCATTCAAAGCAAATGCCCTAACCGCTATGCTATCCCTCCAGTACATAGCTCAGGGAGTATAACCAAAAAAAAAAATATTTGCAAAAGAACTGTCACTGTCATCCCATTGCTCATCTATTTGCTCAAGTGGGAACCAGTAATATCTTCATTGTGAGACTTGTTATTACTGTTTTTGGCATATCTAATACACCACTGATAGCTTCCAGGCTCTGCTGTGCGGGCAAGATACTCTCAGTAGCATGCCGGCTCTCCGAGAGGGGCGGAGGAATCGAACCCCAGTCAGCCGTGTGTAAGGCAAACGCCCTACCAGCTGTGCTATCGCTCCAGACCCTTGCAGAAGAACAACTCTATAAAACCTATAATGTTTGTAGAGATAAGTTGTGAAAAGAATTCATTCTCATGCCAGCTAAGGACAAAGACCTGATCCAAGCAGAAGGTAATTCTCAGGTAGGCACCAAGCCCTGATCAAATCGAAAATGAAGATACCAATAGAGGGTATAATCCCCTTGCAATCTTCCTAGCAACTATGGCCAGTCTAAGCTGAAGCCCTTTGTGGAAAACAAAAGCAAAACAAAAATATGCTATGTAATTAGCTACTCAAAAAAAAAAAAACTCAGGGTCCTTCATTGCAGAATTTCTTGCATTCCTACTTTGGATATCTAAACATTTCCTTTTATGCGCACCCCTCCAATTTGCTATGCCTGTGCCTCTCTATTGAGTGTGTAACCAGTTTAAATTTGACTTAAGTAGAAGAAACCATTTTTTCCCCTAAGACTAGTAACCTCCCTTACAATGAAAGGAAATAAAAACTTTTGTTGCACTATTGCTTGCCTTGTGCTGTATTCTTGTATTCTTGTATTCTTATCTTGTATTCTTTCTTGTAATGAAAGGTGAAGGACCCTGGCCCCAAGTGAAGGATGGAAATGTTTGGTTTCATCTCAGTCTGAGAACCACACTTCCTCCCACACACTGTGGGTGGTGGAGATCAGTGATCAAGCTGCAGATTAAGTAAGTGGGTCTCAGGTGAAGTTTGATGATTGCTTAGTGAGTCAGACCGGAACTTAGTGTACGTCATTGCAGGATCCATGAAGCACTTACCAGTCCTGACTGTTCTAAGGAACATAGTTCACTCTTGGTACATTTATGGGAATATAGAAAGTTCAATTGTTTTATCGTTTACCATGATATGGGAAGGATAAAAAAGGGAAGAAAGGAAAAGAAATCTTATCAATAAGAAGTTAAACTGAAACAAGCTCACAAAATGTGCCAATACAGATTTAGAATTCCTTTTCTCTTTACTGATCTACTGCCATTTTACTGGGCCAAGTTCTTTAATAAATTCATCTGTGAACGGTAGAGATGTCAATGAATGTGATAAAGGAACTTCTTTGGAGATTTGTCAAAGGATGTAATTGCTGAGTTTTACATTCTGTTGCCGTGTACAGTGTCACAGATAAAGATGCCTTTGAAATAGGTCTCCTTTAGATGTTCCTGAAAAACTTTAAAGGTCATGAGTCTCCCCTCTGCTACTGTTAGATAATATGCATAACAGTACAACACAGAGACTAATTAAATTAAGACCTTAGATTTCTCTTAACTTTAATTTACGTTCACAAAATTCCCCTGAGTGTTTAAATGTATACTATTCTTTTGATTACAATTTTATCAAAATTCTAAAAGATTTATTTAAAAATTATACCCTAAAGAATAAAAAAATAGCTTGGATAAATTTCAATTTTTAATAATTCAAAGCTATCAATCAATGGAAAAATATATGAACTTTGAGAAAAAGAATATTTGTCAATGAAGTAAGAGGCAGTTTCATTGCTAGTAGATACAGTATATTTTAATGAGGACTATCAATAAATGCATATGCATATCATTTATGATATACAACTACAAATTGACTAATCTCATTAAAATGTAAATTGTGGCATTACAATGGCATTCACTTATGATACTGCAATGAGAGAAATATATTCTTCTAAGAAGTTTACTATTTTATATAGAGAGAATTATTTGGAGATAGAAACTGATTTCACATGGATATTGGGTATAAGATAAATTATACTTCATTTAAGTGGAGTAGGACTATGGCTGTTATCAAATCCTCACTGAAAAATAATTGAAATCTTAATTTTTTTTGTTGTTTTGTTATGTGCAGTATAGGGAGAACAAATATCTTACCTCATGGGACTTCTCTTTATCCTTTACCATGTATTTTTTCTATTCCTAATATTTTCACTTTTCTTTTGAAAACATGATATTTAGGATCTGTGTAAAAGTGATATTGCAGAGATCAAATAACTAATGAACTAGTTCTACTACATAGTCAATACCTTCTTTAAATCCTAAAACTGTTAACTTTTAATTTTAACTGTTAAACTGTTAATTTTCTTCATTACTTCCAGATGGGCTGGAGTGACAGCACAGCAGGTAGGCGTTTACCTTACACATGACTGACCCGGGTTTGATTCCTGCGTCTCTCTCGGAGAACCCGGCAAGCTACCGAGAGTATCTCACCTGCACGGCAGAGCCTGGAAAGCAAACCGTGGTGTATTCCATATGCCAAAAACAGTAACAATGAATCTCACAATGGAGACATTACTGGTGCCCACTGGAGCAAATCGATGAGCAACAGGGTAACAGTGACAGTGACTTCCAGACACTATCATCTCTGATGGTACTGTCTCAAGGTCCTTTGTCTTCATTTTAATTTAGGTTCTAAATAAGATGAAAAATATATATATTAAAATGAGTTAAAGGGATTAGAGAGATAGTACAGAGGCTAATACTTACCTTTCCTGCTCTTGATCTGTTTTGAATCTCCTGAACCACAGGTGGTCCCTGAGCTTGGTCAGGGGGGATCACTGAGCACAGATTCAGGGGTTCCTCTTACACATAGTTAAGTGTATCCCAAAATAAATAAATAAACAGATAATAAAATAAAACTGAATTTGTCAATCCCTTGTCTATTTAAAGTTATTCAGGATCTTTCACTAAAGAAAGCAAAGGAAAATTGGGTTCTGTTGACTCTTTGCTTCTGCTTCCTACTCACATTCCGTTTCCTATCTTCTGACCATCAAATGTTTTAATCCAGACTTCTGTGTACTCAACCAAATCTTCCAAAATATTAAGAATAGCACCAGGTTGAAAGAATACTTGACATCTCCTTTTCCTCTGTCAAATATTCAGTCTGACTGTTGCTTTCAGCATTTCCCCTCAGTTATGATTGAGATGGATCCTCAGGCTTAGCCTGAGCATACACTCTGGGAATAAGCGTCAAGTGGCACAATGAAAAGGATTTATCATTTTGTGATCAAGCAGTACCATAAATTCAGGAGCTATGAACACTATTTAGCTATGTCACTCATTTAAAAAACTGCAGTTAAATCTGAAAGATAAAATGTATGACATTCAACCTGGACTAAAGCATTTAGATTTCAAGTAAGGGGTGATGTGGTCTCGGAAACAATTCAAATTTTTATTTCTGGAGCTGAAGAGTTAGTACAGTAGAGAGGGCCCTGCATGCAGCCAATCCTAGTTCTATTCCCTACACAACATCTAGTCCCCAAGCACACCAGGACTGATCCGTGAGAGCAGAACAGAAGTATGTCCTGAGTACTGCTGTGGTGTATTTAGGATGTGCTTCAGGCTCTGAATTTAAGCCAAAATAAAAAAAAATCAGATTTCAAATATTGTTCTTATACATTGTACACATATTATTTAAAATATATTAGTGAAATATTTTCATATTTTTAAAAATGGTACTCTTATCATTTTTTATTTAATATAATGCTAAAGTAATTCAATCTTGTTACATACAATATAGATCATTCAAAACTTGTATTTAGTATTAAATTATCCTATTTTATATTAGATTGTATGATTGTATAAAGTGGTGCATCACAGACTTATACATACTGATCCCTTGAGACAAATCACTGCTTATAATTTGATGACTTCTTATAATCACTCTGTGATGACCCCTCGTAGCATTGTAAAATAAATTCAAGGGATTTTGATTGTTGAGTCTTTAAATATATTCATCAATAGATGGGTCAATAGAAAATGAGAAAACTTTACAAGATCATAATGATAACTTGAAAGCCACTAAACATTCTATTGATGACAAGATGATACCACTTCTTTTATTGATGAATTTTGTGGACTATGCAGTTTGACAGTACTACACTTAATTTATAGCAATGCAATGAATAAAATGAATATCTTCCACTATTGCAACTCAATGAAAGAAACTCATGAATATTAATGGTCAAAAGAGAGAGGTGGATGGTTTCCCAATACGGACCCTCAAGGCTATAAATCTGAAATTGAAATCAACTGAAACAATCCATTAGAAATCAAGCACTCACTTCCCATATTGTGTTTTGCAATTCCAACCTAACACTGCATTTGAAATAGGCAATCTAAACTTGTTCCCAGTGGATAAGAATAAGCCCCGAAGAACTACTTTTTAAACGTTGTATTTCTCCTTAGTAACTGGACTTCAAAGATATTCTGAACACACCATAAAGTTTCAAACTTCAGTGCCCTCAAAAGCCTCACATGGCTCCCATTGACATCAATCAGAATTCTATGTGCATGGTCTCAGGGCAAAGGATAACCATTTATATGATCAACAATATGTTTGATGACTTAAAAAAAAAGTCTGAAATTCACTCTACTGACTTTATAGTCTGCAAGGACACTCAGTTCAAAAGCTTACCAGATATCAATATGTGATGGGCGATGCTTGTTTCATTTCAATATTTAATAATTTAAAAATAATTTTTCATCTGCAATTTGACAGTCAGGGATAAATTCAATCAAACCTTAGTGTTGATTGAATTTGACGTTGTATGAAATCTTGGACGATATATTTATATTTAGCCACCAGGAATTACAAAGTTACATAGTTCTTAAATATTTGAATTACAGGTGTACAATGTTCCTACACTAATTCCTTCACCAGTGGTTGCTTCTCTCCTGCCATGTACTCAGTTGCCCTCCGGACCTCCAACCTGCATCTGAAAAGAGGTTTATTTTTTTTTCCTTTTTCTCTTTTCCATTTTCTGAAATGATTTACTCTTAATGCCACTTCTATTCCTGAAAAATGAATATTTTTTAATTAATATTTGGGTTTGCTCTTCATGTGGTAAGGAACTGGATTATATCAAAATATCGATAATATATGATTATAACATTTTTTTTGTCTAAATGGATGCATTATATATGTTGTAGTACACAATATATTGACAATCTTTCATGTAGTACAGAGATGAAATGTTATTATGTTGCTGACTTTATACAAAAGGGAAATGTGGTCGTGGTTCTTCTTAATTTTAATATGAACATTGGTTTGTTCTTTGATTTTTGCATTTTTCTTAGCCTACAAACTAAATTACAGACACTCTCATGAACAATAAAGACACACTTTGGACACAGACCTTTTTTTTTTCCTTCCCAAACCACACTGGGTATTTAATAATAAATATCCAAGAGCTGAGAGACATGAAGAGTCAAATGTAATTTTACTATTAGCATTCTAGCATTGGTCTGATCACTTACTAAATAGCCATTATTTTTTCCCAATATGGATTGAAATATGAGAATGCATTTGCTTTTTCATTCAGGGGCCACAACTGGCAGTGCTCAGGGGTTCCTTCTGGCTCTGCTCTCAGGAATCTCTTCTGGGAATGCTTTGGGGACCGTTTCCGATATCGCATATGGAAGCTGGGTCAGCTGTATGCAAGGCAACCACCATACCCACTATACTATCACTCGGGCCAGAAAATGTATTTCTCTGGAGTTCTTGGGTTACATTTGTTACCTTTTATAAACTGTAGCACAGCACAGTTCATCAACATGCTCGAGCAGGCACCAGGAATGTCTCAATTGTGAGACTTGTTACTTTTTGGCATATAGAATATGCTTGTCAGGCTCTACCATCCTTTATTAAAACAAATGTTACAAAATGGTCTTCGCACATTTTGTAAATGCAAGTGAAATCTTGCATAAATGACTTAAAGACACATAACTGATAATGACCGAAAGTCATCCATAGCCCCGTCTCTCTGACCTCCATTACCACTGTCCAATTTAATGAGTAAACATTTCATAATCAGTACTTATAAGATTTCCTATACTTAATAAGCATATAAAGTCTGAAGAAAAAATAGTTTTCATCCCAGTATTCAAAGTAAGCTGTCTTTGAATACTTATTATCAGCACTCCAGGATACTTTCCAGAAATGTGTTACATAAGAACTGCATTTGAACTCAATGGTGCTCAGCAACTTGATATAGACTGACAAAGGAGAAGCAACTTTATTCCTCATCTGAATCAGTAATGACTATTCAACATCAGGGGTCTGTCAAACCCATGGTGAGTTATACTGATGTAAATTTTTGTAGAGTTAGTTTGAAAATTTGGTTAAAGAGTTTGCTCTCTGCAGACAACAAGCATAACACTATACACAGACACTCTAATTTTTAACTTTTTAATTTTGACAGGCACCTAATCAATGGACTGGTTTTTGCCACTTGTTTAAATTAAGGTAGTATGCATATTATAAGAATGCTATTACTGTTTCTTATTAGTAAACCTTGCTTCTCATGTTTGCCCGTGAGATGTTCATTTCCTACCAACTACGGCTCTCTTGCCAGGGCAAGTCACTCTTCACATACGTTGTGTATCAGTGAATGAGGGAATAGATTGGCCAAAAAAAAGGAAAACTTGTTTGTCTACTAGGTATCACCTATCATTCTGAAAATGTAGAAAGTATTCAAAGAGCGTCATGTTATACTAGAAGGCTCATATGTATTTGTGTGTGTTTGTGTGTATACCTAGTAAAGCTAGGCCAAACTAGAAGTTTCCTTATACTATTTTCTGTCAAGACTATAGTTTTGAAATTCTGCTTGAAGTTCAGACTCTAGCTTTCTACGATGAATTGTTCTGAAAAGATTCAGTGCTCCTGCAGTCTGAGTTCTTCTCTAGAGTAAAACATGTCAAAATTAATTTTTTTCTTTGTATGCCTGATAAATTTTCAATAGGCATCAAAACAATGTTATCTAATTCAAGGGAAATGGGAAGCCTGGAATTGATAACCTAATCTTTTCAAAGTATTAAAGATGAAGATGATATATTTTCTGCAATCATTTAAAATTGAATTTTTGAAGTTATAGTCAATGAGCTTTAATTAGCAGTAACTTATTATATTAACCTTTCATATTAAGTTGCAATGCATATTTGCATTATGACTTGCATAAGTTTGGTGAAATATCTGTCTAACAGAGCAAACGTGTGTTTGATTTTTCTTCTCTATGGTAATGGAGTCAGGGTCATAAATATTGTCAATCTGTTATTACACAGATTACTAAACTCTACTCAGTAAAAATCTCTTGAAATATCATATATTGACTGAGTATTGCTCCTTTCCTTGAGTAGACTGTATCTTAATGTACACAAGTTAAGGCAGTTCAAGAGTCGTAAGAAATACGTAGATCATTTAAAAATGACGCATAAATATCTGCTTTAAAACCTAAGAACTGCATATGATCTTAAGGTACACTTAACTTCTAAATACTTTCCACACAAGTCTAACTTTATATTAGGAATAGAACTGAGTGTATTAGATCACTAATATAAAGATATGAACAAAAGAGACAGTTGAGCTGTCTCTTTAAAGAGCTTGTCTTCCTGTCTGATTGATGCTAATGCTTCATTACTGCAGAGACAGTTAGGTTGGGTGAATGGATAGATGGTCAGCAAGAACAGGTACAACCTGATGCCTAGAGTGTGATCTGTAGTCTATGGAGAACCTAAAACTGCTGCCAATTGGCGTTCCATGTGACACAGAGATAAGGTTGAAAGTGGTCTACTCTGTACTCCGCGATTATTCCTAGTGGTGATCAGACGGATGGTGATCACTCCTGATAGGGAACATATGCAGGGCTGTGTTGAACTACATCCAAGTTAGTTACCTTACCCC
Source organism: Sorex araneus (assembly GCF_027595985.1). NCBI lineage: Eukaryota > Metazoa > Chordata > Mammalia > Eulipotyphla > Soricidae > Sorex > Sorex araneus. The sequence goes on along the minus strand of NC_073303.1, from coordinate 188,498,285 downwards.
CGTACTATCTTTCTGAATCCTCAATTCAATTTTCAAGTTGAAAAATTCTGCTTAATGAGAATAATAATTCTTTGATCTTTGTAACCTTCTGATGGTTCAGGGATAAGATATATAACAATATGTTTGTTTTGCTCATGGTCACTATTTTCTTTTTTTTTAATTTTATTTTATTGAATCACCATGTGGAAAATTACAATGCTTTCAGGCTTAAGTCGTAGTCATACAATGCTAAAAAAACCATCCTTTCACCAGTGCCCATATCCCACCATCGAAGACAAAAAAAAAAAAAAAACACAGTACACCTCCCATCACGCCCACCTCCGCACCCCACCCACCTTGTAACTGATAAATTTCACTTTACTTTCTATTTACTTTGGTTACATTCACTATTTCAACACAAACCTCACCATTATTATTAGGAGCACCCCACTAGAGTCAGACCTGTTGTGAAGAGAAATGAGGTCTGCGGCCACGCGGTTTTGTATTTCTGTACTTTAACAACTAAGTCCAGGGAGATTTCTTCCGGATATTTGATCATTGCAAGCTTGTAAACCCCATCTGTGGTCGTCATAATATGGCAGGCCCCACGCCCTTCATCCCCAGGAAGGGACAGGCGCGAGAGAAAAATACCTTTCCCCTCCCAGGTGGGCATGGGGTCGCAGCTTAGTTCTCTGGCAGGAAATAATCTGCTAGGAGCAGTCCATGTTGTAGTTGGTTCAGCTGGGTCTGGATTCACGCGGGTGCAGCTGCGGAGGAGCCGCACACGCTTGCGGCCCCCGGGGTCACATCTCGGCCATAGTCACTATTTTTATGGAAAAATTATCCCATTGCAAATAAAGTTACTTAAATGGTAGGAGTCAAAGGTGCACAGGTTTGGGGGGGATTTGCTTGTTCGCTTGTTTCTCTCTCTCTCTCTCTCTCTCTCTCTCTCTCTCTCTCTCTCTCTCTCTCTCTCTCTCTCTCTCTCTCTCTCTCTCTCTCTCTCTCTCTCTCTCTCTCTCTCTCTTTTGCTTTGAGTCACTCCTGGCTATGCTCTCAGGAATTATTCCTGGTGGCGCTAGGGAGAACATACAGAATAATAGGGATAGAATCCAGGTCAGCCTCATGCAAGACAAATGCCCTCCCTGCTGGACTGTCATTGCAGCCCTGCCTGTCAGCTTTTTACAGGAAAACAAAATTGTTTTTGCAGGAAATATCTCAGTGTGTTTCTCCATGCTTAGTTGTCATGAAGGAATATTTAAGGATTTTTAAACTCCATACAATTTAAAATAATCTCTAAGGTTAAAAAAACTTCATCTTTCCATTTATGTTTTTCATTGCTTGGCCAAAGAAATTTTTACTTTAATTTATGTCTTTTGCTATCAATTTTACAATGCCTTTATCCACAGTTTGTGTGGGAATTAAAGAAAATTAGATAAATTCATAAATGCGATATCCCAAGCACCACATATACACTTCAATAAATGAAAAAATGAATGAATGAACAAAAGAGTTAACTTTGCTAGTTAGGTAATTAGGCTCAATAATGTAATGAATCATAGTTACAATCTACTCAGTCTTATTTGGCAAAAATAGAAAGACAGAACTGGAAGATGTAACATTTAGAAAAAAAATCACAAGACAAGTTTTGGGCATCTGAATGGCAAGTATCATAGATGGCACCTTTTAATTGTCAGATTGAGGTAAGTTTCAATTAGTTCAACATAATTCATATTCCCAGGCCATATTAGTAGGCAATAAAAAGTGACTTTAGATGCTTGGAAATTAATGTCTAGGAACCAAGCACTTCAAAGATTATTATAAATATGAGCCTCCTTATTCATATAAGTTTTCATCTGAGTTGACTTAGGTGCTACATGTACAATGAACTATCTGTTTGGAGTTAAGGTATGTAGGGATACAAATTATATTTTAAAAATAATAAGGGTATGATTCAAACAAGAAAGGAGTGATTAGTATGATGTAATGGTCTGATGACTGCTCAATATGATTAATGTGCCCATTTCCACCATAAATTAATTCTATGAACAACAATAGGAAAAGCTCCCTTTCACTTTCAACAGTATTCACATTAAAAAAAAAAACACTTTATTGGTCCCTCAGGTTAAGTGAGTTGACCTAACATTACACAGATAGTTAATTAAGTTTATACAAACCCAAGGGTCAACACTAGCTAATTGTTTTAATAGGGATCTCCATTCAGAGGTGTTTTATAAAATGAATCCTCAGTAAGACTGGAGTAAAATTTATGCTAAAAGGGATCTTGAAGTTCTTTAAAAAAGCATTTTCTCACATTGTAATAAAGCTTTAATTTGAGTGCATTTCATTCACCATTACCTTTCAGAAAATGCCTCTTCAAATAAAAACTCTCTTATTTTAGTTTTTTTGTTTATTAGTGAATCATCATGAGGTACAGTTACAGACATATCTTTTTGTGCTTGTGTTTCAGTCATACAATGTGTAAGTACCCATCCCTCCACCAGTGCTCATTCTCCACCACTGATGATCCAATGATCCCAGTATCTCTCCCACACTCCCAACCCATCCCCCCTGCCCCCCCCACCTCTGTGGCAGGGCATTACCTTCTGTTCTCTCTCTCCTTTTGGGTGTTGTGGTTCGCAATAAAAGTATTGTGTGGCCATCATGTTTGATCCATAGTCCACTTTTAACGCACATCTTCCATCCCCAGTGGGACTTCGAACCACATTTTACCTGTTGTTCCCTTCTCTATTTGAGCTGCCTTATCCTCCTACATGTGAGGCCAGCTTCTAAGCTGTGGAGACAACCTCCTGTACTTAGCTCTACTATTCTTGGATGTTATTCTCCCATTCTGTTACTTTATATTCCACAGATGAGTGCAATCTTTCTAAGCCTGTCTCTCTCTTTTTGACTCATTTCCCTTAGCATGATATTTTCCGTGTTGATCCACTTATATACAAAGGTCATGACTTCATCTTTTCTAACAGCTGCATAGTATTCCATTGTGTAGATCTACCAAAGTTTCTTTAACCAGTCATCTGTTCTTGAGCACTGGGGTTTTTTCCAGATTCAGGCTACTACAAACAGTGCTGCAATGAACATTTGAGTGCAGATGTCATTTCGACTATACTTTTTTGCCTCTATGGGATCTATTCCCAGGAGTGGTATTGCTGGGTCACATAGGAGCTCAATTTCTAATTTTTTGAGAAGCGACCATACTGTTTTCCAAAAGGGCTGAACCAGTCAGCATTCCCACAGCAGTGTAGGAGAGTTCCTTTCTCCCCACATCCACGCCAACAGCGGTTGGTCCTGGCAGCTGGCGTTGGGGAGTACAGGGTTGGACGAGCTCTTATTTTACAATTTAACTATAATTTGAATCAGTGTGAGATAACCTTTAGTGCAACTAATACCTCGCTTGATCTGACATTTGTTTTGGAGGGAACATCTCTTGGAAACTTGTCAAGGACCCTGGGCCACTCCCACCAAAATTCAGCCAATCTGGCCAGACAGTTCAGTACCATGCCCTGGCAAAGCTGTGTTGCTCGGGATTAGAGGTACCAGGGCACCCCAGGGCTATACCCAGCAGTGTTGAAGGATCACACAGTGCCAGGGATTGAAGTTGACTCCTGTGCATTCCAGGCATCTAAGTTTGCCCCCTGATATCACTCCAGCCTCTATATAATTCTGTTTCCTCAATTTAATTTTATTAAAATACCCTGACTTACGGAGTTACAGATAGGTGTGTTTTAGACAACACCCAGAAAGAGAGAGATAGCAAAAGGGAACGCCCTGCCACAGAGGCAAGGTGGGGTGAAGGGGACGGGGTGGGAGTGGTGGGAGGGATACTGGGATCATTGGTGGTAGAAAATGGGCACTAGTGGAGGGATGTGACCTTGAGCATTGTATGACTTAAACACAAGCACAAAAGTTTTTAAGTCTGCAACTACCTCACAGTGATTCACTAATAAATAATTTTTTAAAAAGTCCCATCACCAGTCCTGCCACCAACATCAATTTTGATTCTCCAGGGTTCCTAGGTTTTTGTTCTACCCCTTCTCAGGCTGCCATCTCAAAAGGCACATTTTAAAGTTTGGTTATTAAAGTATAAGTCTATGATAGTGTTATTGACTCTCTGGTTTGGATAATAACTCTGTTATCCCTTACACCACAAATGTACCTTGACCCTTATGTCTGTTGTTTCACATATGTCTCTTCTCCCCAAACCCTGCCACTAGCTCTCCTGCCTTGTCTTCCCTATACTATGGGAACAAGGATGATTTAGGTATTCACTCTTTCAGCCATTGCCTTTCCTCGCCAAGTTACTCTAAATGCCATATGTGTGATATCATCCTCTGTTTGTTGTTGTTCTTCTGGCTTACTTCATTTAACACTTACGTTGCAGAAAATTGCATGATTTCATCATATTTTACAACTGCATAATACTCCATTGCGTGTAAATACCACATCTCCATGATACACTGATCTGTTATAGGGCATCTTGGTTTATTCCAAATCTTTACTATTGTGTTGAGTGCTGCAATGAATAATAATAGTGTGTATACATTCATTTAAATACCTCTCCTAGGGGTAGGTAACTAAAAGTATAATTGCTGAGTCCTATGGCAGCTCAATTTCAAATTTATAAGTGCAGACCCTCACATATATGGTCAGCTAATTTTTTATATGAACTGTATCACTGTAGCACTATCATCCCATTGTTCATCAAATTGCTGGAGCAGGCACCAGTAACGTCTCCATTGTGAGACTTGTTGTTACTGTTTTTGGCATATTGAATATGCCATGGGGAACTTGCCAGGCTCTGCCATGCATTTATACCAACTAAGAGTATGAAATAGAGTAAAGACAATCCCTCTTCAAGAAATACTGCTGGCAAAACAGATAGCTTCGTGTAAACATTCAAACTGGATCCATATTCCACACCGTCACAAGTATAAGTTCAAAGTGAACTAGACCTTGAGATTAGATCAGAATCTATAAAATACATTAAGGAAAATATAGAAAGAATGTTCCAAGATCTGGACATCAAAGGTGTCTACCACAGGCAAAGGTGAAAGAGTCAAAAACCAGACCACATCAAATTAAAGTTTCTTCATGGGAAAGAAACACAGGTTAAATTTAAAAGACAACTAACTGAATGAGAGAAAGTATTTGTGGTCAGTACATTAGATAAGGGGTTGATATCTAGGTTATTATAAAAGGTTTGACAAAGATTAGCAGCAACAACAACAAAATCCCAAACCCTCATCAAAAAGTGAGGAGATAAAATGAACAGGGACTTCTCTGAGGATGACCAAAAGATGGTCAAGAACACATGAAAAAATGCTTATCATCACTTATAATAGGGTAAGTCAAAATCCAGAAAACAGTGTGATGCCATCTCCACACCGTGAGAATGGAACATATCAAAAATAATGGTACAATCTGGTTGGCAGGGATGTGGTAAAAAGGGATCCTTATCCACTGATGGGTGAGAATGTTGTCTGGTTCAACCCCTAAAGAAAACAGTATGCTGGATTCTCAGTCAAATCTATCTGATTTTTTAACAGGGAATGGTGCATTAGTACAATGAGTAATGTACTTGCCTTGTATACAGCCAAACAGGGTTCAATCCCTGGCACCCCATATTGTACACTAAATACCTCAATGACTAGCTCCTGAATGAAGATCCAGGAATAAGTCTTGACTATTGCAGAATGTTTCCCCAAACCTAAAAACAAACAATATTTTATCAGAGAATGATTCACTGTAGCACTGTCATCCCATTGCTCATTGATTTGCTCGAGCGGGCACCAGCAACCAGCAACAATTTCTAACATTTTTTTGTTTTGCAGTTTTTATTTTTAAATATTCATTTGTTTTATGAATGCAATAATCTGCTATATTAAAATAAACATTCATATAATTCATATATCTCTGGTCATTTAAGTACAGACAGAATTATATGCTGCAGAAAATAATACCTAATTATGCACAGATTAAACATTTAACCTATTTTTTTAACCAGCAATAAATCTCACCATTGTGAGATTTATTTTTACTGTGTTACTGTTTTTGGCATATCGAATACACCACAGGTAACTTGCCAGGCTCTGCCATGCCGGCAGGATACTCTAGGTAGCTTGCCCGGCTCTCCATGAGGGACAGAGGAAGAGAATGGTAGGTTTTTATAATACAGTACCAGAAGGTGCATAAAGTATAATATTAAATATAATCAAGGAACAATTTCTAACATTTTTTTGTTTTGCAGTTTTTATTTTAAAATATTCATTTGTTTTATGAATGCAATAATCTGCTATATTAAAATAAACATTCATATAATTCATATATCTCTGGTCATTTAAGTACAGACAGAATTATATGCTGCAGAAAATAATACCTAATTATGCACAGATTAAACATTTAACCTATTTTTTTAAGAATTTTATTTTATTGAATCACCATGTAGAAAATTTCAATGCTCTCAGGCTTAAGTCTCAGTTATACAATGCTGGAACAACCTGGTGAAGGGATGGTTGTTCTAACATTTTGTTTCAATGAGGGATATAATATCTTAAGTGAACAAAAAATATAATGGTTATATATCAAAAAATTATTTTATATGATGATAATACTATATACAGTAAAATAAACAGTATTATTAACAATTTGTTATGGAATTAATTTTTTAAAGTTCATAGTGTTTTTTTAAAATTGAATCACCATGAGATACAGTTATAAAGTTGATTTTAAATTTGAAAAAAAGTATTAAGATTCGAACATGAAGAAAGTATCTTAAAAAGCCATCAAAATTGACTCTTTTTCCAGTAAAGAAATATTTACAGCCATTATCCTTAATTTCATTGTGTATTTTTGTATACTCAGAACTTCATTTGAAATACCTGGTCAGTAACAGCTTCTTTAAAACATTTTTTAAATGCTTTAAAAAGATTTGTCTCATATTCTTCACAAGATTTGTCTCATATTCTTTTCTCTTTTTAGCTGCTATTCAAAAATTCAAATTTGTAATCAACTGAAGGAAATACATGCCTTGTTCTGATATCTTCAAGCATATTTTGCTTAGAAGTAAAAATTAAAATCTCACTTGTAAATTCATGATATAAAGTTTTGAGTTTCCTAAGAACCAAAATATCACTGTATCACTGTCATCCCATTGCTCATCGATTTGCTCAAGCAGGTACCAGTAACCTCTCCAGTGTGAGACTTGTTGTTACTGTTTTTTTTTTCTTTTTTTTTATTTTAAATTTTTATTGTGGAAAGTTACAAAGTTACAAAGTTTTCAGGTTTAAATCTCAGTTATACAATGCTCGAATACCCATCCCTTCACCAGTGCTCATATTCCACCACCAAGAATCCCAGTATAGCTCCACCCCGCCCCCTCACACCCCAAACACCCCCACGCCCCTGGCCCCCCCATCCTAAGCCCCCCCCGCCTGTGTAACTAATAAATTTCACTTTACTTTCACTTTGATTGCATACAATATTTCAACAAAACTCACTATTATTGTTTGGAGAGTCTCTCCCCTAAAGTCAGACCTGCTGAAAAGGAAGCATTAGGTAATTTGTTTTCCATTGCTGAGGATGAAGAAGTGTGAGGTCGAGTGACCACACTTAGCGGCCTCTCAGTTTTGGGTTTCTGTAATTTAGTATTTTAGTAACTAAGTCCAGAGAGATATCTGCCAGAAGTTGCATCGTTGCCAACTTGTACTTCTCAGTTACATTATATTCCACATATGAGTGCAATCTTTCTATGTTGTTACTGTTTTTGGCAGATCTAATACACCACCGGTAGCTTACCAGGCTCTGCTGTGTGGGCGAGATACTCTCAGTAGCATGCTGGGCTCTCCGAGAGGGGAGGAGGAATAGAACCTGGGTCGGCTTTATGCAAGCCAAAAATCCCACCCACTGTGCTATTGCTCCAGCCCAACCAAACCAAATTATAGATTTTTTAAAATTTATGCCAGGGATAAGTAAAAACATGTTTTGTATATAATTATTCTGCACTGTACAATATGACATCATAGAAAAAGATTATAGGAAGCTAGATTGCTGATGGTTACTTAGAAATCTTTTTCTTAATTTGTAATTTTTATAAATTTTATTTTATTTTTATAAAGTTGTTCATAATGATTCATTACATCTAGTATTCAAACACCAATTACACCACCATGCACATTCCCACCACAATAAGAGGAAAAATGTGTGAAGATTGTTGTATTTCATGCTGGAGCCATTTAAACCCTTACATAAGAGATTACAAGCATGTTTGTTAAACCCAAACAAATATGGGCAACCTTTGGTACATCAGTGGGCTAGAGTATAAGAGGTCGCACAGCGGCAAGTTTGCCACACGCTCCATGCTGTCCTATGTCACTCTCTTCCAGGAGCTTTATTTCAGGTCTATGGATCTTGTATGTTGATGAGTTTATATGGCACCTTGGATGTTGATGAGTTTATGTAAGTGTGACTGCCAAGCTACTGGAAAATTGGGGAGTTGTGGAGAGGAGGACCAGTCCTGATCTGAGTAAATTTAGAGATCTCAGTCACGGGCCCCACATACCTGGGGTCTTCTGCAGGTTCCCTGATGGTCGAGGCTTGTCCAAGCCTGTGGAGAGCAGCCTTGAGCATGGCTGAAGTCGGGTTCTGGAGGTTTTTGGCTGCTGGGGTTCTACTGCGGCAAGAGGGAAACTCAACCAAACCCCTCTGAGTTGCCCCGGTGAAGATAGCTTGGCACAAGGGCAGGACATTCTCCAGAAATCTTTCTGATAGTATTTTGATCAGCAGACAATATCTGCTTTCACCTTCATCACAGGTATGACCTGACTGTGTGGTGCATTTCTATTGATAAAAGAGAGTCAGGGGCCTGGAGCGATAGCACAGCGGATAGGCCGTTTGCCTTGCACGCGGCCAATCCAGGTTCAAATCCCAGCATCCCATATAGTCCCCTGAGCACCGCCAGGAGTAATTCCTGAGTGCAGAGCCAGGAGTAACCCCTGTGCATCTCCAGGTGTGACTCAAAAAGCAAGAAAAAAAAGTGTGTCAATGAGATATGCCGTTTTTTTCTGCTCACATACAATTTTAAGAGGTATTTACCAACTAGAAGAATAGTGATCTCCAAAGTATTTTCACTTTTAATTTTTTCTTGTCTTTTAAAGCTTGTCACAACAAAATATTCTTTTGTTGTTTATGTGTACCTTTATCATTTGCCTCCCCACTTCGAGTGATTTTCTCATGGAGACCATATTCTCAGATATGTTCATATATGTTCAGATATGTCCTATACTATGTATAGAACCTCTCACCAGAAAGTTAATGGCAGTTTTAGGAATGAAAGTAATATTCAGTGAAAAGAACATATGATTACTTATAAAAATGTTTTATAAAACTAAGATGGTACTAAAATTTTAAACTGAAGACTTCAAAAATAAATGTGATAATGATGATTTTTTCAAGAGAAAGTTTACATCACTATCATGAAACAGTTAAATGGTTTTTAGATATATTTCAATTTCTACATAAAATCCCTTTTTGTGCTTTAAAATTTTATTTTCTAGGGAGATAACTATATTTCCACCTATAAAAATAAGTCAGCTGTAATTGACTCCAAATTATTGCAGTGATCATTTTCAAAAAGCTTGATGACATTTTGCAATATTACCCATTATTTGGAGATTTATCACACTGAAATATTCATATGCTAGCATAAAATGTAATACATAGAAATGTAGGAAAAATTGGATTTGAATATTTCAATTATAACATAGGTTTTAAGAAAACTTTTGTACTCAAAAAGCAATTACTTTTGGTGAAGAAACAATTAAGTTAGGCCACTTCAATAGCCTCCTTGTCAGTTTAAAGTGGATTTGAATTAGATAGAGCTCAAAACTGTGACCTGTCACATTCTAATCATGCTCTCTACGTAAAATTGTCTTCATCTATTGATACAAAAGGGGGGGAGTAGCCAAATTTAAATAATCATTTGAAGGTTTACAGGAAGTGTTCACAAGGGTGTGTTTTGTTGCGACCTGAATCTATTCAATGTCTTAATGCAACCTGAAATTATCTGTATGTGCACCAAAAGACCGCACTGAAAACTTGTTATTTTATTCTCCATAGTCAAGTACCTTACTGACATCTCCATGTTACATAAAAGACACTGCCCTCTGTCACCCATTCTAAGGACTCCATAAGATGCCAGGGTTCTTGGTGGTAGAATATGTGCACTGGTGAAGGGATGGGTGTTGGAGCATTATGTAACTAAGACTTAAGCCTGAAAGCTTTGTAACTTTCCACATGGTGATTCAATTAAAAAAATTAAAAAATTAAAAAGATGCTAGATTTCCTGGAGGACACTTTGCCAAACTCACATTTCCAGATTTCTCAGAAAATTGTAAGACATGTCATCAATGATATTAATCAGGTTTTTGTAGAAAAAGTAAAACCACAAAGAATGAGTAAAATTTTAAAATCCACTCACATCTAATAAATACCAACTTAAGCAAGCATTGTAAAGTTTCAATTTTTAAACTAATTAAAATAATCATTTGCCTTTTGGAGTAGACATAATATCACTTACCAGCTTACTGCTGCTCTTTTTAGGATTTTTTTTTTTCTTTTTGGGTCACACCCAGTAATGCACAGGGGTTACTCCTGGCTCATGCACTCAGAAATTACTCCTGGTGGTGCTCCAGGGACCATATGGGATGCTGGAAATTGAACCCTGGTTGACCACATGCAAGGCAAACACTCTACCCGCTGTGCTATCACTCCAGCCCCTCTTAGGAAATTTTTGTACCTTGATATGCCCATCCCATAAAATTAGGCTCAACTACATGTTTAGTCCGTTGATACCAAAAGAGATGAACAACTCCTTGTTAAAATCTTTATTTTTATTTTATAAATCTTTATTAGTCTGGGATTGGAGCAATAGCACTGCAGGTAGGGCATATGCCTTGCATACGGCCAACCTGGGTTTGATTCCCAGCATCCCATATGATCCCCGGAGTACTGCCAAGAGTAATTCCTGAATGCATGACCCTGTGCATCACCAGGTGTGACCCAAAAAGAAAAATAAAATCTTTGCTACTCGGAATTTTCTTATTGATATCACAAATGAAGACTACCAGGGGTCTGCTATTTACTATTCCTTTAGCTTGAAAAATTAAAAGAAGTTATTCCTCAAAGGAGCCATACATAGTAGAACATAGTGGACACATTAGCCTAAGAATAATACACCCAGACTTTTTAATTGAACATTGTATTACAGTACTCTATAAGTTTCAGGTGTGCAATTACTAAAATCCAGTATGTGTGTAGTAAATTAAGCTCACCATGAAAATCTCTTGCCTGCACGCCTGGCTGTCTTCCCCAGGGCCCCTTGGAGGGGATGGGCTCCAGCTTCCCTCCCTGCCCCCAACAGAGTTCCCGGTGGCCGAAGACCACCAGAACCTAGCCACAGCCATGCTCAAGGCCCCTCTCCACAAGTTCAGACAAGCCTCACGCATGAAGATACTGGCAGAGGAACCCACATGTGTGCAATCCCATCAATGGCCAACATCCAGAGATTTAAAAGCAAGCTCCCAAAAGCGGTATCTTATAACCTACTTCTCCCTCTGGGAGAAACTTGCAAGCTACTGAGAGCTTCCTGCCCACATGGGACAGCCTCGCAAACTTCCCATGGTGTATCTATAGTCCAAAGCCAGTAACCAGCTGAATCTCATTCCGCTGACCCTGAAAGAGCCTCCAATATGGCATCGTTGGGAAGGCCGAGAAGAGAGAGGCTTCTAAAATCTCAGGGATAGGACGAATGTAGAGGTTACTGAGACCGCTCGAGCCACTCAACAATCAATGGGATTTCGTGATTTCATGATTCGTGGTGAAACTTTGCCAATCAGAATCTTAGAGACAGTACAGCAGTAAGGACTCTTGCCTTGCGTGCATCAAAAACCAGCTTCAGTACCCAGCACAGTGTGTGGTGCTGCCATGAGTGACATCTAAGTGCAGAGTTAGGAGAAAGCTCTGAGCACAGCAGGGCAGGACCCTAAAATACAAAAGGAAAGATAAATCACCATGCCATTCTGCAACTGACCCTTTTAACTTTATCCACCCACTCAAGGGCCTCCTTCCCTTCTGGAAGCAAAAAACTGATTTTTAGTCTTAAATTTTATTTAGTTCATTGGTTAGATTTCCCTACATGCAATCACTCTATCACTGTATCACCGTCATCCCGTTGCTCATCAATTTGCCCGAGCGGGCACCAGTAATGTCTTCATTGTGAGACTTGTTACTGTTTTTGGAATATCCAATATGCCACGGGTAGCTTGCCAGGCTCTGCCGTTCATCCCCCTGACCCTGAAAGAGCCTCCAACATGGCATCGTTGGGAAGAATGAGTAAAGAGAGGCTAGGACGAATGGAGATGTTACTGAGACTGCTCGAGAAAATCAACGATCAACGAGATGATGATGATGATGATGATGATGACAGTTTTCAAGAATAAGTGTCAATTCTTACAAAAGGAAATACAATTGAAAGATCATTTTCAAGATCTGCTAAAACTTTTTTTTTCTGAGTCACAGATGCAGCTTAGGAGCAAAGTGAATGGTATGCAATGAGATTTGACATTGGTCATTAGCATCTAAAATCAAATAAGAACAAACAAAAAAAAGGCATGCCTTTCATTGCTTTAATTTGAAAAATATTTTTGAATCTAATCTCCAAAGAGACTGGGGGGAAAAAATGGCTCAACTCTAATCAAAAGAAATAGATTGTTTTGAAATGGTTTTATCCATACTTTAATTCAGGAAACTTTGTGCATAAATTACTGAAATAACATACTAGCTACTATGCTTTTAAATTTTTTTAGGTTCATCTTACATATTTAGTTTAGATTTTGGTGATTGTTTAAGTATTCGGGGATAATTTGTTACATTGTAGGGTAATGGGTAAAGAAATTGAAAACAGACCCAGTGCATTGGGAAGAGACTCTACACAATTCTACAACAGATTAATACGAAAGAATATATTTAACTTTCAAAGTCCAAGTTAAATAATGTATAATATGTTGAAAAATAATATTACATAATAGATTGTATTGATTTGTATGCAATAATGCATGGTTGCGCTTAGAATAGACTTCATAAATATATTGGTTATCATATGCTAATCACGTGGTCCCGCAAGAGACGGAGTTTGAACAGAGAAGCTGGTTTATAAAGTCAGAAACAACGGGAAATAACCAGAGCTTTATTTTCCCTTTTTAAATGTATATGTCATTGTATTTTAGGGCCGCATCGGCCTTGCTCATGGTTGAATCCCTTCTGGGGTTAGGGGTACCTATAGAGTGTCAGGTTGTGAGGCCGGGGTTCTCCCTGCTGACCTTTCCTCCAGCCCCCAGCCAGAGAGAAAGTGTCTCCCAGATCTAAGGGGCCACGTGCAGCCACCGCTGTGTTAGTGCCATTGCTGGAACACTTGCAGAGCCCATGTCGGTCACAGGGGTGGGGTGGGGATCCCCCAGGAGTGTCCCCAGGCGGCCCTTTGCTGGCTGCCTTTCATTCCTTAGGCTGATTACAGAGTCAGGGCTTAAAGTGTCAATTTTTCTCATCAAAGGGACCTGGAGGCACTTTCTTTTCTTAAAAAGAACTCTGCTTTTTGAGCCAGGGCCAGTACTGTTCTGGGGTCACTCCTGACTCTGCAGTTGGGGATCTCGACCCTGTTGGTAGCCAGGGGATACTATCCACACCGGGGTGCAATCTGGGTCATGCACGTGCAAGGCAAACACCACCCCAGTGTATGAGCCTCCTGACCTCGGCTGGTGGGGGACCAAAGACTATTTTTCACATTCTTGGGTCTGAAAAGCGTTTGGTGGCGCATTTTGATTTTCACATGTTTTAACACATTCAGTCGCTTCTGGGGAGTCCAGGGAGATGCAAAGCGTTTAGAGAACACAGAGTGGAGGTGGGGGGGTGCATCAGGGTGGGTTTACTCCTCCTGCCTCTGCATCACTCCTAGCAATGCTCAGGAACATTTTGGGATGCCGGTAATGAAACCTAAGTCAAACGCTTGCAAGACAAGCACCTCATCCACATTTCTACATCTCCAGTGTCTTTGTATAGGAACGCTTGAATTTATTATTCATCTAATAGCCTAGTTCTCCCTCTCCAAGAACCTGGCAAGCTACTGAGAGCTTCCTGCCCCCACGGGAGAGCCTAGCAAGCTCCCTGTGGCATATTTATATGCCAAATACAGTAACAATGATGGGTCTCATTCTCCTGACCCCTGAAAGAGTCTCTAATGTGGCACCATAGGGAAAGGCGAGTAAAGGGAGGCTGCTAAAATCTCAGGGCTAGGATGAATGGAGACGTTACTGGACCTGCTCGAGCAAATCCACGATCAACGGATGATAGTGATAGTGATCATATTCTAGTAAAATCCATTGATATAATCAGAAAAAAATGAATATGGAGACAAATTTGGACCAGACAATATTTTTATAGAATGCAAAAAATAAAAACTAATGTAAAAGGGATTTAAAACATTTAGTTGTTTCAGGTTGTAATCTAGTCTGTGATTATAACTCTGTTTTTGTTTTCAAGTTTGTTTTGCTCTAGCATAGAATAAATGGAAAAATCTACCAGAAGGGAACTATAACTATGCCAGATTGATTTGCAAATACTCATCTTTATTTAGGCAATCAATCTATCCTTTAATAGATAAATGTAATGTCATTGCATTGTTATCCAGAATGAACAGATGAAGGGGCTATTCAGCCAGAAACAAAAATAAACTGTTGCATAAATTAATCTGCATCACAATATGAAGGATCAGATACACAAAAGACAGCCAATTGTTTTTTTTTTCTGAATTTCCTTGAAGCAATTCAACCATGTGCATCTTAAATTGGACAATATCAAGAACATACCTTAAATAGCAACTACAGATATTGACCCCAGATTAAAAGCTATAAAGCTGTATACAAAAAAGGCTATATTTTTCCAGCTTTTGTAAAAATAATACTAATTTCCTTGTTCAGTGAAACAACACAATCTAATATTGGATACAAAAAAATAATGTTTATTTTCTTCATTATTGGGTTATGCCCAGCATTTCTCAGAGATTACGCTTGGCTCTCTGCTCAAGGATCACTCCTGGCAGCCTTAGGACACCTCCATGTAGTACTATTTCTTTGCCCCCAAACAATGTAATCTTATTAATGTGTATTTCATTTTAAAAAATCTATTTCCTTTTGTTTTATACGTTTCACGTGGTTCATTATTGATAGTCTTAAAATTGTATAACTAATTTTTCTTAGTTTCAAAATTAAGAAATATGTTTTAGGGGCTGGAGCAATAGCACAGCGGGTAGGGCGTTTGCCTTGCATGCAGCTGACCCTGGTTCGATTCCCAGCATCCGATATGATCCCCTGAGCACCGCCAGGAATAATTCCTGAGTGCAGAGCCAAGAGTAGCCCCTGTGCATTGCCAGGTGTGACCCCCCAAAAAAAGCAAATAAATAAATAAATAAATAAATATGTTTTATAACATATTTATTTGTTATATATCTGCTAGGAAACATGCTAGGAAAATTTATGAATCACGCATATGTAGCAACTTAAATCTTGAAAGAAAAACTTGATATTCTAGATTATATCTCCCACAAAATATCTCCAAACAGTTTTTGGTTTTGTTTTGCTTATTTGGGGGCCACACCTGGCAATACTCAGGGCTTCCTCCTGGCTCTGAATTCAGGGATCACTCCTGATGGGCTTAGGGGACCAGACCAGTTGTTAGGATTGAATTCAGATCAGCTACTGGCAAGATGCATGCCTAACCTGCTATACTAGCTCACTAACCCCCTTCCTGGATAATTCAAAAGTAAATTATTCTTCGCTCTTATTTAGGAAAATATTATTTGTGTCTTATACTCATTTAAAACATGCAGTTATATGAGGTAAGAGAAAGAAAAGTACCATTTTCATTTTAAAATAGCAAAATGTGATTAGCCTCCAGAATGCATTATAGGGGAGAAAAATAAGAACAAGCATGTTTTGTGCCTTTAGGACTAATACCCAACATTGTGCTAAAAACTTTGCACATGAATTCTTACATGACTTTTACTACTAAAGTGCAGCAATTATCTTTAATTTAGCAATGAATATTGACAATTTTAGGAATTAAACATCTTGGCATTTAGTACAAATCACTAAATCAGGAGGATGTGTTTTAAATTAGATCTACCTTGACTCAGTCTTTACTTTTCTCAGTATATAAAGATGATGCTTAGCTCTTAAATCTTGGATTCCTTGTTTTCCTTTACCATTTTCCTAGGTTAGACAAGCCTCGGACTTTTTTTCCCCCCAGTTACTACAACAGGTACCTTCTTATTGATTTTCTGCCTACAGAACATAAATCTAATCAAGTTATTCATACTGTACTACTTAAAACATGTCTAAGCAAGGCAATTTATTACCTGCCCCTGCTTCCCTTTATAGCTCTAGACCTCTATGTCCAACAAGGTAGAAGTGCTATAATTTTACTTTCTTTTTTAAAAAAAATCTTTAAAGATGTCAACTTATTCCTTCCCACAATACCTAGCTGCTCCCCCTGAACAATATTTTATCTTCATTTCTTACTGAAAATATGCCACAATACCTCAGGTCCTGGGTTCAATTCTCTCCCACCTTTCCACACAAAATTGGTCTTACCTAATACATCTGCCTTGGGGCCTGAACAACAATATAATGGGCCAGGCACTTGCTCTGCGCACAGCAGACTCCAGCTTCATCCCTGCCCACCACACATGGTTCCCTCACCCCACCAGGAGTGATCTCTGAGCGCAGACTCTGGAATAAGCCCCACACCATGCTGGGTGTGACCCCACCATCAAAGGAATTCAACCTGAAGCAAGCAAACAACAAAACCATGGTACTATCCTATCTTTTTGGTGTCTAGAATTTTCTTTCCTTAATTTTTAATCTCTAACCCTAAACCCAGATGCACCATTGCCTGAAGAGTACTGTTTATCTCCTTGGAAGCAAACTGGTGCATTATTTTCTCTGGATATTGGTTATTCTATCACATGCCTGCAATCATCGCTGTTCGTGAGGTTTATGCAATCAGGGTCCCACTATATCTAATTTAAACCTAATGCAAGCCTAATGTAAATTGATTACAATAATTGGAACTGGTTTATGTGACTGCAAAAAGAATCTTAAAATAGAAAATTAGGAGGTGGAAAGATAGTACAGCCAGTAGAGCACATCCCAGCACACAGACAACCCAAAGTTTATCCCTAGCAACTCATATGGTTTCATGGGCTCATCGGGAGTGTTCCTTGAGTTTAGAACCAGGAGTAAGCCCTGAGCACTACTTTCTCTCCCTCTCACTCACTTGCTCTCAAGGAAAAGACACAGATAAAGATGCAGTTAATTTATGTCGATCCCAGATCCCAATTCCATTTGTAAACAAGTTGTAAAACACTTGTTGATATTAAGTACACAAGGTTCAACCTTTAACAACATGTTAATGATCTGCTATAGAAGGCCTTCAACAATCCACACTCTTTCCTCTCAAGATACTTTTTGGTAGTATTTTCAGAGTTTTTTCATAATAAACAATACAAAATATATTACTTCGGTTCTGTTTGAGGCAGGGGCTGGGGTTCAGGATGGGAACATCCAAAATATGGTGTTGGGAAGGTGTAATGGTGGAGGTATTTGCATTTGAATATTAAATGTAGTCAAATATTGTGTACTACTTTATAAAATAAAAAAAATTAAAAAATAGGAGACATAAGTGTGAAGACAATATGACAGCATACATTTCCAAAAGCTAAGATAAAGGAAAATAAGTTCTGGACAGAGATAGTATAAGTGCTTTGGTACTTATCTTACAGCAGCTGAAACTAGTTTGATTTGCTGCAATACATGTTTTCCTGATACCACCAGACAAATTTTCAGATCTCAATGTCTTAGAACATGAACACAGAGCCATGAATTATCCTTGGGGACCTCCAGTGTGGCCCAAAACACAAAGAGGGAAAGAGACAGAGACAGAGTTCATTCCAGGATATAGAAAAAAGCAAATAATATAAAATAAAATTATAGAATAAACGAATAGAAAAAACTTTCATTTTGAAAAAGATAATGGAGATTAAAAAATTTAGCAATATACTACAATATAATTCAGAGGTTTCACTTTCAGTTGGCTATCTGAAGGAAACCACCATGTTTTCTTTACTTCATGATTATTTACAATTGTTTGTAATTTCTGAATGAGTGAATAAAGAGAAGTGGTATTATATATGTGCATATGGATAAATTAATAACATATAAATTAAATATTATACAAATATTATACAAATTATATATATATATTATACAAAGACTTTTGATATCACTCACATGTGGAATCTAAAAGCCACAACAAAAAAATGGACTTAGATGCAGAGAACAGATTGACATTTCACTGGAAGGGAATTGATATTGGCAAAATAGATGCAGAAAATAAAAAGGTATAAACTTTTATTTAGAAAGCAGCTTAGTCATGGGATATAATGTATATCAGAGAGACTTTAGTTGCATCTTTGAATATTCCTAACAGAGTTAAGTCTAGGCCATTTACATTACAAGGAAAACAAAATAAGACTGTAACTCTGTTAATTAGATTTACTGAAGAAGCATTTTGAAAATATACAAATACTCAATGTAAATCAATGCAATATGCTAAATATATTAAGTACATTTCAGTTGTAAACTGTACAGTGAAGATAATTTAAAAAAGAGGAAGCTGTAAACCATTGCAATTTGATAATTACTGAATGTGGTAAAATATAGTCATTTTCTATATCTGCCCTTTTTTCTTCCAAAATAAAAATAAACTATAAAATATTGCCAAAAGAAGACACATCAGTGTTTTTCTTTGATATAGTATGTCAATTACAAGATTCAAATATCTCTTATTCTCTTTCTGTCTTTCTCTTTCTTTCTCTCCCTCTCTCACTCACTTACTCTCAAGGAAAAGACACAGATAAAGATGCAGTTAATTTATGCCGATCCCTGATCCCAATTCCATTGTAAGACACTTGTTAATTAATGTGAATCCTGGAATCCAATTCCATAGGATTCCATTGTTATCCAATTCTATTTCATAACACTTTTGACCTGACCTTGCTATGCATAAGGGTTAGGCTGTCTTTTCCCTTGGTTTTACCTTATCCTTCCTCATCATCTATCTGCGTTTTATAACTTGTTCTCTTTTCAGAGAAAGGGGCGAACTAGATATTTCACTAAGTAATTTCTAGGCTCAAAGCTCCATGAAATAAGCTGAATCTATTTTAAAATGTGTACAGCATATGCATGTTTGAATGTTCTCAAATCACTAGTTACATTACTATGGTCAATTATACTTGGCAATTGCACCTAATTGAAGATAAAAGTACATTAGGTTTTTAATTTGAAAGTCATAGGTAAAACCTCTCTAAATATCCTATTTGAATCACAGGCCGACCTGGTTGTGTTTCTCTCTATAAGCTAGGTTTCTGTGCTACATTAAGCAGGGTATTCATGTAATCAGAATAATAACAAGATATGATGTTGTACGAGGTGCAACAAGGAAGCACCTACCATTTATCTCTACTCAGGTTCATATTGTGAAAATCAAATCACCTTTGAGAACATGTAGGTAAATGTTTCTTTAAAAACAAGTAACTGAGGGGTCAGAGATACTGTTCAAGTCGTATATCCTATGCCTAGTGTGCTCAAAATTCTCAAAAGGGACCCTCAGCACAGCATGTCCCTGACAAAGCACCGCATCCTGTAATCCTGGTGGTCTCTCAGCACCTAGATTAAGCACCATTGTTCTTTCCTAATAATCTGTGCTATGAGTCACCCCTAAGTTATATTTATAGGAGAAGAAATACTTCTCTCCTCTTAAACATTCAAAGTAAGGTGATTGATAAGTGTGGAAGTCGATGTGGAGGTCTCGTTCTGTTCAGCAGGGAGAACCCTATGTAGGGCAGCCAAATAAACAGACGCAGAGCCCTGAGGAGGGAGAAAAGGCCTTTATTCTATGGCAGTTACAGTATTTATACCTCCCTGCTGGGAGGAGGTGGTGCCAGGACCCCCAATAGAAATGCAGGGTGTGGCACGGGATTTAACTAGTAATAAACAAATGCTGATAGGATAAAATCAGTATGATTAGGAGTGGCAACCTTTGCTAGGTGTGGCATGGGGTTAGCTAGTGATTAAACAAATAGTGACAGGATAAGATCAGTAAGGTAAAATGGCTCCCTACAGATAAGATCAAGTCATCAAATCTCCAGATACAGAAAATACTGGGCTCTGAAGAGACTCATCATTTCATCCAATACTACACCCTCATGTAAATCACTACTCGGTGGCTTTTACTTTATCTAGTTGCTCTTTGAACCACACACTGCTAAGCTCTGGCATTATTCATGGCTCTCTGTTCAGGGATCACTCCTAGCAGAGCTCAGGGGATTATACAAAGGTGCCAGGGATCAAACCAGGGTTTGTTGTGTCCAAGGCCTTTCACCTTTCTCCTGACTCCTCATGCTGTATTTTAAATACTTGTCATATCTCATACTTGTTCTTCAACCCTTATGTTCTAATGTTTTTTTCTAGTCTCAATCAACTTATGTTCATCTTCATTAAGATGATGACATAAACATAGATCATATTCTGGAAAAATCACTTCTAATGACCTGACTATAACAACATCAATGCCAAGCCTTACTACTATTGGTTGTATTTTTTTTCTCAGCCTTTTTATCAAGCATTTTGTTGCAGTCACAGTTCTGTTAGTATTACTATACTCTTGGCCATTGTTGACTCTAAATTTGCATGTAACAGAAAAAATGTGGAACTAAAAAATATTCCATACTAATATTTTTAACCTTATACTGAATAATCGAATACTGTAAGTTTCAGAAGAAACATATTTAAATCAACACAGAAAAAAATTTATCGCATCTACTTCTGCTAAGCCCATTTATGCCATGTTTACATTGAGCTAATTTTGTTTCTGCTTCAGTGTCTACACATTGGTTATCATCCAGAAAATGAAGAATTGTAGCACAGCAAAGGTGCAAGGAATATATGTATTATTATTTTTGCAAGCTTTTGCACTGAGTAGAAGTAATGCTCATAAAAGAGAGGTACAAACCTGTTGATAATAAGGCTTCTCAGTTCAGTAGGCATGTAACATATATGTAGTAACACATTTTAACACAAACTTTAAAAATTGTATATTGTAGCAGTAATAATAAGTATTGTTTTGAGTTGCAACATACATTTTAAATGTATTAACAGAAGATATCAGTTTAGTTTTAACTGAATGTTTATGAATACACACACACACACACACACACACATATATATATATATATACATATATATATATATATATAAATACAAGTTGTTTAGTTTCTTTTATTTTTGGTCCATAGTGGACATTGCTCAGGACTCTTCCTGATTCTGCACTCAGCAGTCACTTGTGGCAGGGCTCAGGGAACTATACATGGAGCAGAGGGTTAAACCTGGTTGACTAAGTGTAAGGCCAGCGCCCTACTCACTGTACTTTATTTCTGACCTCAACTATTAATATGGTCCTGCTGTGAGAACCACAGCTTTAAAACATAACATAGTTATACTACAAAATATCATCTAAAATAATTTATACATTCTCATGTGATACTCTAATCATTTAAAACATGATATGCATTGACATTTATCATCATGTATGTGATGGCTTTTCATGATCATGCAAACTGTGGCAAAGATAAAATTGCGTTGTGCATGAAATTCTCAGGGTATCACATTTAACAGGATCTCATTTTACTAAAATAGTTTTAAAGCAGTACTCGATTCAAAAGCAATGATTTTATGCTAGTTATATAACAGTAGAAAATGTTCTCAAATTAGAAAAATCACAAAGTCAGAGTCTCAGATTAAATTCACATAAAAAGTAAAACCATTTTCATCACTTTAATGCTTCTTTGTTCAAAATGCACTTCATTATGAATAAAATCAATAAAACCTGCTCTTCAATAACTGTTTCAGTAAACTTAATAAAATTAAGTCATTGTGAGTCTAGACACAAGTAAACAGATAGATTGAAAACTATATATAATAACAATAAAAGAACTATCCTATTGTTTATTTGCTAAATAATCAACAAATATAAATTTGTTAATTTTGAAAATATATTTCTGTACTTCTCTCTCCTGTTTATGTAGTATTATAATCCGTATGTTTGCCTTCTCAGTAGGTCATTTAAGGCTTGTCACTGTCACTGTTACCGTCATCCCGTTGCTCATCGATTTGCTCGAGCAGGCACCAGTAACGTCTCCATTATGAGACTTCTTGTTACTGTTATTGGCATATCAAATATGACACGGGTAGCTCACCAGACACTGCCATGGGGGCGAGATACTCTCAGTAGCTAGCCGCACTCTCCAAGAGTAGCGAAGAAATTGAACCTGGGTTTTCGGCATGCAAGACAAATGCCCTACCTGCTGTGCTATGGATCCAGCCCATTTAAGGCTTAGAAAATGATATTTTAATATATTTTGAGATTTCTGTTTCAGTTCCACATGAAATAATAGAAATTGTAAGCTCAAAGCTCAGTAATCAACCAAATTTATGGTAGGCAAACCTCACCTCATGTTTTTCACAGCTTTTGAAATCAAGTGATCGTCAATGTCAAAACACATTTTGTTACAAATCTTTTTTTTTTCAAAGAGACTCATAAGTAAATCTCAGAAGAGATCAACAAGTTGCAGAGATGCCTCCAGACCCTGTGCCAGGCTGTATCTCATACGGGGCACCCAGGAATGGTGCGGGTCCACCAACCACCCAAACAAAGCCCTGGCAGCTGAAAACCTCCATAACCCAATTACCACCATGCTGGGCGACCTTCCCCTATTCCCATTTTTTTTCCGGAAGCCTAACAGTCGTGCTCATGAACTTCCTCTGGTTCCATATAAGCTCATTACCAGCAATGATCCAGAGATGGTAGCACTGTAGCACTGTCGTCACATTGCTCATTGATTTGCTCGAGTGGGCACCAGTACCATCTCCATTGAGAGACTTGTTTTTACTGTTTTTGGCATATTGCACATGCCATGGAGAGCTTGCCAGGCTCTACCATGAGAGCGGGATGCTCTCAGTAGCTTGCTGGGCTCTTCGAGAGGGACAGAGGAATCAAACCAGGTTTGGCCTCATGCAAGGCAAATGCCCTACCCGTTATGCTATTGCTCCAGAGATACATAAATAAATCTTGGAAGAGATCAACAAGCTGCAGGGATGGCTTCAGACTCCAAAGTCAACATCCAGTTAAAATTTAACTCCAGCTGCATCATCCCATTCAAAATCTTAGAATTCCAGGAGGGACATCTCATACTCTATACCACCAATATACCAGGAGTAGCACCTCACATTGGATGGAATGTAAAGTGGAAGGCAACCAATCTTGATTAAGAAAATATTAGCACACAACCTGTAGCAACACGTTAGTAATCTCTATTTTAAGGATTTAGTGGCTCCAGGATGAGTTAAAGCAATTTTGACACATTTTCTTTTAAGGGATTCTTTTTTGATCAGTTTTAGTAATTTATACCAAGCGATTAAAAATAAATTATCTAGGGCCTGCTATGGGGGTAGTTTTGGATGGTAGCTGGGAAAATTGGAAATAATGGTAATGGGAAGGTATAATCATGGTGGAATTCATGGGATACTGAATAAAACAAATTATCAGAACAACATAAAATTTGTTCTTTTTAGGTTGTATTTTTACCTCAAGCCCTCAAATAGGGAAATAATCGAACTATGAACAAGTAAGGACAATTATTTTCACTGACCGTTGACTCACAATCTCTACAAAAATTTTGTCTAGTACATTATTGCATGTAAAAAATACTTCAACGAATACTTCAATACTTCTGGCATAAAAAATTAGTAGCACGTAGCATTGTTGTCCCATTGTTCATTAATTTGCTCTAGTGGGTGCCAGTAATGCCTCCATTCATCTCTGTCACGTGCTCGTGTGGCCCATTGGCATTTCCTCGCTCCACGAGCATGAAGTGAGACCAGTTATTTTTACTGTTTTGGGCATATCGAATATGCCACAGGTAGCTTGCCAGGCTCTGCAGTGCAGGCAGAATACTCTCTGTAGCTTGCCGGGCTCTTCGAGAAGGACAGAAGCTTTTGGGGCGGTCTCTAATCACCTTTACAGGTGTTCCAAGTCTACCGAACATATGCTTTGGTCGACTGGCATTTTGTAACAATCTGCATGCTGAAAAACACATGCCTGCTTGCATCTCTGGGCAGCACCTGGTATATCCACGGCCTCTGGTTGATCTCCTTTAGGTTGATGGAGTGCGCCTGGAGGTTGTTGGGCAGCTGGCAGAGAAGGAACCCATCTCGGAGGGCCTGTGCCAGGTTTAACACCTGCACCAAAAAGATTAGAAATTCAAGATGTTGATAACTTAAAGAGTTAACATCTTGTCATGCAGCGAATAACACAGTGAGCATGTACAATAAACATCATCCTTAACCTATGCATAATAACAAAGTCTGCATTCATTAAGAGATCTCCATAGTCCTGACCAAATGTGAAATATTATCTTGATCACTGTCACTGTCATCCCATTGCTCATTGATTTGCTCTAGCGGGCACCAGTAACGTCTCCATTGTGAGACTTGTTGTTATTGTTTTTGGCATATCAAATATGCCATGGGTAGCTTGCCAGGCTCTGCTGTGCGGGCAAGATACTCTCGGTAGCTTGCCGGGCTCTCCTAGAGGGGTGGAGGAATCAAACCCATGTCGGCTGCATGCAAGGCAAGTGCCCTACCCACTAGGCTATTGTGTGAGCCCATTATCTTGATATTCATATTAAATAAAAACAAATTTCCCGTTTTCATATGTTTATGAACTTATGCTTATGCAGCTATGTAGTCATAGGACATGATAAATATTAAACAATTTGCTGTCATGTCACCTTTTACTATTATTTTAACACCCTTTCATCAGTACTCAGCATAGTGCTAAAATATTTATTTTGCAATTCTCCTGTTTATTTTTTTTTTTCTAAGTAGTAGGGGAAGGCTCTAAAACAATTCCCAGGAATACCATGCTGAATATAAAGCAGAAATCAAGAATTCCATGCTGCCCTAAACCTGCACTTAGGGAAACTCTCTGGGTCAAATTATCGTTTCTCAGAGGGACTCCAGGAGTGTAACTGGTGATGCTTCAAAGACCAGGTGATGCCTTGGATCAAACCCCAGTGGGATGCGTGCACATACTTTCTAACATCGTAGTATCTCCTGGCTCTGTCAATGATTTCAACATGAATACCAACCTCAAAAATCCATAAGCAAGCACTGGCACAGCTTTGTAAGAAGAAAACACACAATTCCATTCAGAAATGGGCATTAGAGATGAACAGAAACTTTTTCAAAACTGATAGAGAAGTGGCCAAAAGGATATGGGAAAAAAATGACTTGCCTCACTAATCTATACTTAAATTCAAATCAAGATGGCAATGAGATATTACTGCAAATCAGAGAGAGAGAGAGAGAGAGAGAGAGAGAGAGAGACTGGAATTCACTGTTAAGAATGACAAAAAGCAGTGTTAACATAGATGTGGGGGGCCTTCATCTTTGAAGAAATAGGACCTTCATGCACTTCTAGTGGGGATATCCATTAGTCCAGTATTTCTGGAAAACAATATGGACACACCTCAAATAACTAGAAATTGAACTTCCGTATGATACAGCCATCTCACTCCTTTGAATATACTCAAACGTCTAAAACCATGATGCAGAAAAAACATTTGTGACCCTCTGTTTGTTGCAAGATTATTCACAGCAGCCATAATATGGGAACAACCCAAGGGCCCAAGAACAGATGACTGGATACAAAAACCAATGATACATGTACACAGTTGAATAGTACTTAAGTGTAAGAAAAGATAAAGTCCTGCAATTTTTTGCTTGCTGGAAGGATCTGGAGAGTATTATGCTGAGTGCTGTTGGTCAGAGGGTGAGGGAGAGAAATAGAATAATATCTCTCACATATAGGAGATAAGGAACATAGTGTGGGAATAACAAATGTCCAAATACAATAGAAACAAAGAACATGAAAGGTGGTCTTCAGCAGGAATCTTGCCACATCAGAGTGAATGGGGGTAGGACAAGGAAGGGGACAATAAGACAATGGTGGAGGGAATTGGTCCCTCTGGGCGAGGAGCCTGTGCAGAAAGGAGGTCAATTGATATGCATGGTACCCATCAGAACAGTACTATAAACCACAGTGTTTAAAAGCAGAAAATAAGGGTCTTGCATGGAGACAGAAGAGGGGTGGGAGGGAATTTGAGGATATTAGAAGAGGGATGAGGACACTGGTTAGGAGATTAGTATTGGACCATGATATGCCTGAAACGCAATCACCAATAACTTTGTAATACACAGTGCTTAAAAAAAATCAATAAGCTAATAAAAGCGTTTTATTTGGTGACAAAACAACAAAACAAGCGAGAAGGACAGTGTGTTCATATGGAAAGCAAGGCGAGCTTCTCTTTAGTCTCTTCTCTTTGGGCTTCTTATCTATAGGACAAGAGTTCTGCAAAGAAACAAATCAGAGAAGAAATCCATGTCCCTATAGGGTTTGTAGTTTTACAATCTGTCAACACTTGAGAGCCCTGTAAGCTACCGAGAGTATCTCGCCAGAGCGGCAGAGCCCGCCAAGCTACCCGTGGTGTATTAGATATGCCAAAAACAGTAAGAACTCTCACAATGGAGATGCTACTGGTGCCCATTCAAGCAAATCTATGAGCAAAGGGATGACAGTGGTACAATGAAACCATTTGAAACTCTCTTGCTTCCATACCTCTTTTAATTAAATTCCTGAATGTCAATGCTGACACATCTTCCGATTAATAGGATCTTTTTGTAAGAGCAGCTCTTATTCACTGTTAGGCATATCTCAAAAAGGAAATTCTTGGCCATCCTCAAGGAAGAGAGAGAGAGATAGAGAGAGAGAGAGAGAGAGAGAGAGAGAGAGAGAGAGAGAGAGAGAGAGAGAGACTGCTTGCTCTTCCACACGTAAGGCCAGCTATATATTTTAAATTCTCAATACAGGGAATAAAACAATCCCTTGAGAGCTATAATTGGACCATTGAAACAATAAATTTAACTCTAAGGGCTTTGAAAAAACTTATAGAGAAAGGGGGTGGGGTGGGGTGTTTAAATATTTTATTGCTTCGTTTCATTGCTTCTGTACTGAATGCAATCCAAGAATTGATAGGTCATCCTATTTGCTTGTAATTTCATATGTCATAAGTGCCAAAAGGAGGCCATCCCAACCTCTCAATCAAGGAAATCTCTAATTAGAGGAAGGCATTGGTGAGACAAGCTCCCTTGTTATTTACAACTGGCAATGAGTTAGGAATTAAAACCAGTGCCTCTAATTACTGATATTCGGAAGTCAAAGAAAAGTTGTTGGCTTTCGGTGCTCAAAAATGACATTTTTTTTAAAGGAGGTGTATCATAAAAAGAAAGAAATAGTTGGATACAACTAAAAAAAATATTTGGGTAGAGGCTCTTTTGGAATTTTGAATTTATATTTGGCAATTTTAATGGACATATTTCTTTTCAGAAAGAGTCTATTGGCTTGACAACTAACTGTTGTTGACATCCACTACTCAATCTATAAAGACGTGTGGATCACAGCAAGATTTTGGACTCCATAGTAACACAATTGAAGAAACTAAAAACTCTTTTGTCAATAGGATCCCGGCTGGAGCAATAGCACAGCAGTTGGGCATTTGCCTTTCACGCTGCCAACCCGTGTTCGATTCCTCCGCCCGTCTAGGAGAGCCGGGCAAGCTACCGAGAGTATCGAGCCCGAGCGTCAGAGCCTGGCAAACTACCTGTGGGTATTGGATATGCCAAAAAGAGTAACAATAAGTCTCTCAATGAGAGACGTCACCGGTGCCCGCTCAAGCAAATTGATGAGCAATGGGCTGACAGTGACAGTGACAGTCAATAGGATGATTCATAATAAAGAATAACATGACACCAGAATGATCTAGCTCCTACATTGGAATGATAGCCGTGATCTCTATTTTTATTTTTGGGCCATACCTGATTTGGTTCAGGTCTTACTCCTGGATCCATGCTCAGGGATCACTCCTGGAGATGCTTGCTGGACAATATGGGGTGTCAAGATTTGAACACAGATCCATTGCATAGAAAGAATGCATCATACCCATTATACTATCTCTCTGAGCCCAGAAATCTGTCACCTTTTTCATGCTTCAATGCATTAAAAAAGAACATTCGATTTTTAAGGCTATATGAGAAATTATTGAGAAAATATCATTTTAGAGATGAAGAAAATCAATTCTATTAAAAAGTTAATAGGGAGCAGAGTGAGAGAGAGCACAGGGGGTAAGTTACTGGTGTTGTCCCTAGTATCTCATATGGTTCCCTGACAACCACCAGGAGCGATCCCTGACCCCAGAGTCAGTAGGAAGCTCTAGGCACAACCATGTGCCATTCCACAACCTAAATAAATAAATAAGCCATATAAAACATTTTTATAAACTGACCTCAAAGTCAACACAATATTTTTAGTTGTCTATTTTTTGCTTACAATATGAATGTAGAATGAAAAATAACATTTTATAAATTATTGTAAATAATGGACTCCCGATATTTGTCTTTTTCAGTTATAAAAAAGCAAACAAAAAATTTCAAACGTAGCATTTGGAATGTTTTGTTCTTTTATTATAAGGAAAACACCTTACATTGTAAGTTTGTATCTTACTAATTCTACATTTTCTAATGAGTTTCTGGGCAATTTAATACTTTTAAGAAAATAACTACTATTATTGCAGCAAATTAGTTTATGCTGTTAAATATACAATTTATTTGTTTTCATATTACCTTAACAATTATTATGGCAAAGGAAGAAGTACCCAATTTTAAATGCATATGGTGAAGAATAATTCACTTCTTTGTAGACCGTGTTCTAGCTGCTGCTCATTGCATTAGAAGCTGATAACCTGGAATTCTACTGATCTTAGATCTGCAAGTGGTAGTTATTTTCTAAAGGTTAGTTTGAAATTAATAATATAAATATATGCACACATAAGGCCACATTCCTGCATAGCAACACTGTGATTATATGTGTGTATATTTACAAGACTCTGATTATATATGTATATAATATACATACATACATATAAAGTAATTATGTCTTAGGTTTATAAAAATGAAGCACATCTACGATCATCCTCAACCACTTTACAAAATACTTTTAACGGTTTGGACCAGAGAAATAGTATAGGGCTTAAGACTTGTCTTACATCCAATTGACCCAGGTTCTATCCAAAGCACTGTATATGGTCCCCTGAGCACCACCAGTGGTGATTCCTGAGCACAAAGCCAAAAGTAAGCTTTGAGCATGACTTGGTATGATAAAATTCCCCCAAATGTTTTAAATTAAAATTTGAATTCAAAATCATGATAGATATTGATAAATGTTTATAACAGTATTTTTTGAGTTTATCAGTCATACTAAGTACTGCTTGAATCACTTGGCCTTTGAACTAATTAATTCTCTTGCTGATTGTATTTTGAACACATCAAATCTGAGAAATGAGGAGCGGCTATAAGAGAAAGCAACTAAATTTGTTTGAATTCTTTCCGTAACTCGGTCTCCTGGCTTTATCTCAGTGTCAACTTCCAAATATTCTAAATATGCTTTGTGCTTCCTTTTGGTAATTTTCAAACGTGAAGCATTCAAAACTTTATATTTTGACCCTATATAATTGCGTGCAGATATGGCTTTTGTCTATCTTTGGTATAGTGATTACTCAGATATTTCTCAGATATAGTAATTACTCATTTATCACCATCACTGATAAATGTAACATTCGATATTAATGTTTTATTTACACTAAAATGAATATTTTATCATATTTTATATAGCAATTCTTTATCCTCATAGAATTAAATAATTTGTAGGTGTATATTTCTAAAAAACAGAAATATGTTAGTATCTAACATTTGAGGTGAATAGATGGGCACTGGGGATCTGTGTTTGGATAAGTAAGACACAGTTAAGTCTAGAGGTCATCTGGAAATTTCTTACAGTCAAGGGACCTTGAAATTTGAGCCGGCATTTAGTGCTATAGCACCTATGCTTGTTCGTGAAGAAGACATGTCATTTCTGAAAGTCCAACTTTCTTACCTTGATCTACTGACTTACTTCAATGAGGACCTTAATCTTTGTTTCTTTTCTCCCACCCCCCATCTATTTTTTTTAATATGAAGTGCTCTTATTTTAAAACATTTCAACTGTATCATAATTTGATGTTACATTTTCTTGTCCTTATTAGGGACCAAGGTCCTAAACCTCTAGTGTATCAATCAGTAAAATTAATAAATTAAAACTTTTATAACTTATGCAGATATTCTTCTACTCCTTCACTCCCTTTCACTGCAAAAACTATTTAAAACATATGTAAATAATCAATGCTTCAAACTCCTTATTTGCATATTGTCCTTGTAAGTCATAATCTATTAAAACATCTTGGCTATTGTTTGTATGTAAGAAACATGCTAACCACATTGCTGGTCAAGGACATTAGCATTCACTGTGCATCAGCGGGTGCTTTAGTTTGGTCAAATTCCTCCACCTGACAACAATTTTACACCATGTGGACCAAATCTCTCTCTTGATTTACTGTCTTAATTTTAGATATAATGCTAACTCAGTTTCTGGCTTTATCTCAGTATCAATTTCCAAATGTTCTAAATCCCCTTTGCCTTTCCATTTTATAATTTTCAAATGTGAAGCATCCAAATCTTAATATTTTGACCCTCTATATAAAGGGTCAAATGCACATATGGCATTGGTCTCCCTTTGACATAGTGTTTACTCAGATATATTTGGTTCTTATTGCCTGAACTTCAGACTTTCAAAACTCATGGAACATGTCAACATAAGTGTTTGATAAACATAACAAAGTTTATTTTTCATAAAATAGTTGTTGCTAATCAAACAATCCTGGCATAACCCATTACTTAGAACATTACATGAATAATTAATCAGTACTTTTTTATTATCACTATTATTATTATTATTATTAATTTGGTATTTGGGACACATGCAGCATGCTCAGAGACTACTCCTTGCAATGCACTAAGGGAACTTGTGGGTGTCTTGTGGGTCTCGGGGAAACTTATTAAATGCTGGGAACTGCATTTGGGTCAGCCACATACAAAGCAAGAGCCCTCCCAACTGTACCATCTTTCCAGTCCCTAATCAGTATTTATTTTTAAAACAAGCTATTGACCTCTATTCTTCTGTCGCTATATTTTATTTCAGAGACATTAATTCTTTGTATCCAGGTTATCTAGAATACTGACTTCCATATCAGCGGTGGGAATCCACTTTCCTCAATTTAGTGCAAATTTCATCAAGAAAGACCTGCCAACACACTCAGAAATATTTAAGTAGATTACCCAGCATCCCAGAAAAATTATCACATGAAAAGTGTATCCCCTTACATTTTTCACACAAATAACCCAAAACAAGGTGTTTTTCTTTTACTTTCCATTTCAGCTAAGTGGCCCAAGCTATGAGGAGGAAAATATCTATCCAAATGCCAAATACAATAGATCCTAGCGTGATTTTTTTTGCCTCCCAATTATGACTGACTTTCCTCTTCCCCAAAATATGATTTTTTGCTAACAGTCAAAAATAAAAGTAAGTCACTGTCACTGTCACTGCCATTCCATTGCTCATCGATTTGTTCAAGCAAGCACCAGTAATGTCTCTCATTGAGAAACTTATTGTTACTGTTTTTGGCATATTCAATACGCCACAGGTAGCTTGCCATGCTCTGCCGTGTGGTCGAGATACTCTTGGTAGCTTGTTGCTGGGATCTCAAAGAGGGGCAGAGGAATCGAACACAGGTCGGCCACGTGAAAGGCGAATGCCCTACCACTGTGCTATCGCTCCAGCCCAAAAGTTATTTATTTATTTATTTATTTATTTATTTTTATGTGTTTGGGCCATACATGACAATGCTCAGGGGATAATTGTCTCTGTCATACGGAATTACTCCTGGCCATGCTAGGGGAACCATACTGCATGTTAGGGATTGAACCCTGAATGGCCGTGTGCAAAGCAAAAACCTTACCCGCTGTGCTATCACTCTGGTTCCATGTCAATATTTTAAATAATCAAATCAGAGCCACCATTGCTCTGAGGGGTCACTTAAGTGTTCAGGGTACTAATACGGTTCTAGGCATTGAGTGTTGGTCAATTTCATGCAAGGCAAGCGGCTACCATACTATTACTCTGGTCCTAAAGTAATTCTAAATAAAATCAGTTTTCTTTATCTTGAATCAAAAGGAACTACACAGTTTGTCACAGGATTATATCACTGACACCATCACCTATTATTTACAATTCATTATTCCTAAGCACAGCATACTCTGTGTGTGTATGTATTTGGATAAAGGACTAATTTTATCATGATGTTTCTAGATCACCAAACATATGCTAATATTCTTTAACCTCTACACAGTTTTATTCTTCATTACACTGATAATCTTTACTAATCCAGTTTCCATTTTCTTATTGTGATATTTTTCATGTTAACTTAGGTCCACAAGAGTCACAATCTTTTCTGTTATGTACATTATTGTAAACTCACTGCTGATAAGATATATGACATATGGTTGTGTTCTCTGTATATTTTGGATAAATGAGCAGCTTTATTGGTAGTTCATACTAATTATACTAATAATCAGCTGGGTTTAGAATTAAGTAATCCAAATATTAGTTTAACATTGAACCTACAACTATAGGGTTTTGCGGCTTGGTATATTTGTAGCAAGGATGGGAAAGACCCAAGGCATGAGAAATGTTACTAATCCACATTTTAAAATGAAAAGCATGACCGTTTTTATTGCCAAATGTATTTCAAGTCCTATAGATTTGTGTAGAGAGAAGTTTACTTTCACTCATAATTATTTTTGATCCTCTGGAGAGAGAAGCTTAAGAGTTTCCTTGAAAGTGAAAAAATATTTAATTATTAGCATAGGGTGAATGGTCTCATTGGTTTTCTTCTCACAATGATTTAATCTCTATTATACACTGGTAACTTTGAAAGGTCTGGATACTGCTCTTTACATGGCTTTTTTATTTACTTCAATGCAGACTAAAATTAGATGATGAAAAATCCCCTCAATAAATTGCATTTATATTAGCTTATCTGATATAACACAAAAGTCATTTATGAACTTCTTAAGTAAATATTTTAGTATGTAAATGCAATGAATCATCTTTTATTTGTGGTGATGAAGAGAATAGCATGAATGTCTATTTCTCTCACGTAGGAGAAAAAACATATAAATTTAAAATAAAATATATTTCTTATATAAAAATATTTATTTAAAACCATGTAATAGTCCAAACTCCTTTTGGATTAATAAAACATGTTGACATCTAGAGTTTTACAATTTATAATGAATTTTTCGTATTCCATGGTTATCAAAATTTAGCATCCCTTTATATTATATGTATACTATTTTTTACCTTTATTCTAATGCTAACTTAGAACTGAAAGAAAAAATTATAGCTATGTACAGTTTTTTCTCAATGTGAGGAGAAAGCTTGAATGGAAGTGAGAAAACAGTTATAAGATAAATCTACATGAAAACCTTAACTACACTCCTCTATAGGGGATCCATAAACTCAGAGCATATAAAGAACTCTATGTTATTGAGGGATTGTATTTCTGGAGGCAATTCAAATTCACTAATGCAGTTCCTACTAAAATTTCAACTGAATTGTACTCCACTGATGGCAACGGGCAGATTATAGCCTTTGGTTGTAATTCCCAGGTCTATTTTTTCCCTGCTTTGCAGTGTCTATGGTTAGCATTTTGTATTCAATCTATTTTTATTTTTTATTTATTTATTTTTTTATTGAATCACCATGTGGAAAGTTACAAAGTTCTCAGGCTTATGTCTCACTTATACAACATTCAAACACCCATCCCTTCACCAGTGCCCATATTCCACCACCAAAATCCCCAGTATACCTCCCGCCCCCACCCCCCTACCCCCAACTGCATAACTGATGAATTTCACTTCATTTTCTCATTACCTTGATTACATTCCATATTTCAACACAAACTCACTATTGTTGTTGGAGTTTCCCCCCAAGAAGGACAGCCCTACTACCAAGGAAACATTTGATAATTAGTTTTCCATTGATTAGAATGAAGAGATATGCAGCCCCACTGCTCCAAGTACATAACTCTTTTTTTCCCTTTTTCCTTTTCCTTTTCCTTTTTTATTTCCCCCCTCAGCCCCCTTCCTGCGCCTCACAGTATGGTGGACGCCACGCCGAGTTTCTCCCCCAAAATGGGAAACAACCGGAGAAGAGGAATATTTCCTCTTCTCGGCTGTCGAGGGGCTGTTTCTTAGTTCACAGTCTCGAGAAATGGCTGCTACTTTGATTACCTTCAATATTTCAACAAAAAACTCACTGTTATTATTTGGAGTTTCCCCCCAAAGTCAGACCTGCTAAAAAGGAACCATTTCACATTGATGACAATTAAGAAATGTTAAGTCCGCACGGTTTGGGATTTTTGTACAAAATCTAGGGAAAATTCTGCCAGAAATTGCATAGCCCAGCTCACAGTCTTAGTGCATTGCTGTAAGAAACTGCGCTGGATGCCAAAATGTGTTAGATAGCATCTGGAATCAAAGTCTTTAGGCACAGAGGGTCTGTTTTGCTCTCAGCAGCTCCGGATTTATCTGGGCCGAGGGCCTGCCAGTTGCACCCACTTCCCATGATTACGTAGGGGCCCCAAAGTGTAAAAACCATATACCTCTGGGTTAGGAGTCTTAGAAGGTGGCTCTCACCACGTGGATATTGCTGCCACTGCCATTTTCCATGCAGGAAAACAGGCTGGAGAGGAAAGATCCATGCCCAGGCAGCACGGAGTTGTAGCCCGGCTCACAGTCTCAGTGCATTGCTGTAAGAAGCTGTGCTGGATGGCAAAATGTGTTAGAAGGTCTCTGGAATCAAAGTCTTTAAGAGCAGAGGGTCCGTCTCAATCTATTTTTAATAAATTAGTTCTATAAATCTAAAAATGGGTGAATACATTGTTAAATTAATAAGACAACTATATCTTTAACTTAAAAATATGGCAGGAAGAAAATCTGAATTAAGATACTAATAGTAAATGACACAACAATAATTTATAAAAGTTCTCTATATAATAACAGATGAGCATCATGGTTTTTGCAAGAGGCCTAGAAAGAACCATAATTAATTATGCTTTAGCTTATGTCATATATTCATCTTTAAAATGTTTTTTTCACTTAAAATTTACTTGGATCTGATAATGTTTGTGGATATTTTCTAGAATGAATGAATCATCATTGTGTAGATGCACGGCTAGACCATGAAGCTCTACTTAAAATTAACCCAGTCTCATTATCCTCTAATGTTCAAATCTCTTCCACTTGCATGTGTATATATACCAGTTGTTTGTTACAAATGAATAAATTTTTAGTGATAACACTTTTATTCTCTTACTTCTAAACTATATTAATAGTTAGGCTCTTTCCCATTAGGCATATTCTAAACTCATGAATTTCCCCTTATGTTTAAAGTTAGAAAATTAAGAATAATAAGAATTTTAGACTGGGAAGATAGTGCAGGGTTTAGTATGCTTGTTTTGCATGCAGGTTGGAGCTGGTTTGCTTATTGGCAAACAAGCAATAAAGTTCCCTGAGTGTTCTCAGGAGTGATCTCTGAGCACAGAGCCAGGAATAAGATGGGAACACCCTAAGGTGCCCACCAAAGAAAAGGATTACAAAAATAATATGGTTTTATAAATTGGTGAATGTATGTTAGAAAATAAATGAATAACAAATGACTAATTTAAATAAAATTGCAATACTTAAAATGATGACAGGAAGGAATATAATAAACTGCCATGCAAATAATTCATGCTTCAAATATTTAATCATATTATTATTTTTTAAAGTTGCAAAGTTGACATCATTCTACTTGGTTCTGTCTATCATCTCAGATACTTCTCCCTCATTCAGTACAGAAGCCAGTTATACGACATTCATACATTGAGTCAATACCTTTTGAAGAAGAAGAAGAAAAAGTTAAGAGAAAGAGCTATGGCTCTTAAAACTTTCAACCAACGAGTGACCCATATTATTTCTATTTACACTGTTCCGTCAACAGGTCAACCTGATGATGCCTTCAGATTTCCAGATATCCCAAAATTGCTGCTGTGCCTTTGGCCAGACCCCAACAACTTGGAGTCAAGTTTACCAAGAAATTAAATGGCCCAAAGTTAGGTATGTGGGAGACACATCCAACAAACCACCTCCAGCTCAGCTATATAAGCTCAAAGCCTCTGCCCCTCTCAGAGAGCCCATCAAGCTACTGAGGATATCTCGCCCATATGCTAGAGCCTGGCAAGTACACATAATGTATTCTATATACCAAAAACAGTAACAACAATGTGCTCTTCATGTTTCTGGAGCAAGTAGATGCCACTGGGCTACACTAGCACACGACAGGGATGAATGGAGACATTACTGGTGCCTGCTCGAGCAATTGATGAGTAATGAGATGACAGGATTACAGTGATCAAAGTCATAGTGGTAATACAAAAATAGGAGAGAGGAAAGATTCTACTGTGTCAAGGAGGAAAAAAAGCATCAGGAATGTTTATGTATTAATACGTTTGATTGCAAAAATATACCACAAATTCAGTGGCAGTGGGTATCGTTCTTGCTTCCATGCAACTGACCTTGGTTAAATTCCTGGCACCCTCTATGGTCACTTGCCAGGAGTGATTCCTGAGCACAAAGCCAGCAATAAGTCCAGAGCACAGCTGAGTGTGGCACAAAAACATTCTAGATATGGTAACACGCTTACGATGGAAATGATGTTTAATTGTATACAAAATACTTAGTGTGCAACTAAAACTGCGGCAAATTACAAACCTAATTGAGAAATAGCTTGCCTATTCACTTGAATTTTTATGGTTGTTTTGTACTTCAAGAGCTGATGCGAATGGTTGGAAGGAGACCATCAGGTCTCTAAATCTTAAAAAATATTTATTTTCTTTTACACAAACAAAATACATGATCAACCTTAAGTTGTTAAAGTTGTTAAAGTTTCTGCATATAAATATAAAATCTCATGAAGTTCCCCAGCCCTGTTTTATTTCTTGTAACATGTTAATAATTTGCAGATGTAATAAATCATCAAGACTTGGACAAGTCTTGGGCAAATTCAGGTGGAATATCATATGTGTTTTTTACTACCCTTCAGCACTGATTGATTATAAGAGAGTGTAGTCATTCACACACATATTAAAGTAGAGTTACAGAGAAGTCTAGGTTGGTACATAAGAGCATTTTGTTGTTGGCTAAGACATGTGAAGGCTGACTGGAGTCTTTCCAGTGAGGGAGTTGGGGAGATTGATTTGCTGATCAATGGAAGTTTGAGTTAACATGTCTTGACTTGTGTTTTGCATAATTTAGGTTACTAGATCAAGCAGACACTGGCTGAGTTAATAAGGTGCACCCAGGGCACCTGTGGAGGAAAAATAGGCTAGCAAAGCAGAATGATATCATCATGGCTAAAGTCAGATGCTCTGGGAATTAATTAATCTCCTTGAAATTTAGACAGCTCCAAGGTTGGTCCTTCAGTTATGAGGTGTCTTTTCTTTCCCAGAAAACAACACTAACTTCATTCATTCAAAAACATTCTGAAAAGGCAGAATGTTTATGACACTATTAGTCTGTATTTAAAAAATTAAAAGGGAGATGTGGGAAATCATTTTTAATAATAATTTTAATAATTAAAATAATTAAATTAATTAAAATAATAATTTTAATAAAAAATTAAAATAATAATAATAAAAAAAAGTCCAGATAGTGCCCTTAGTACTAAAGGCACTATGCTTTAGTGAAAAAAAAATTAGCTTTGTTTAGATAATGAGGTCTGCAAATGAGCACCCAGGTAGGAAACATCCTGTTAGCATGGAATAGGAGAACTTCACCTTGAATGTGACTTCAATGCTAAATATTAAAGGTGCTTACAGATTGTTTATCCCGCTAGAGCCATACTACGCAAATGTCCCAGCCTTTGTTTTTTTTAATTGAAATGTTAACAAACAATGGCTCCAGCAGGTGGAGTCTGGCAGCCATGGTGGGGATGCAGAAATTGTATTAAATAAAAAGCTTTTTGTGCCAGGCACCCTACTCCTCCTTTGATGGATCCTATAAACCAGTTTGGCAAGGGGTTGTGGGAGGGGCGTGCCTGACACAAGTGGTAGTGGCAGCTAAAATGACCAGGGGACAATTACTGAGGAGGAGATTTTTAGTCATACTGCTGGTAAATCACAGTAACTTTGTACACTGCACTGTAGCACTGTCATCCCGTTGTTCATTGATTTGCTTGAGTGAGCACCAGTAATGTCTCCATTGTGAGATTGTGGTTACTGTTTTTGGAATATCCAATACGCTTGCCAGGCTCTGCCATGCAGGCTGGATACTCTCGATAGCTTGCTGGGCAATCCGAGAGGAATGGAGGAATTGAACCTGGGTCAGCCGCATGCAAGGCAAACACCCTACCTGTTCGCTGTGCTATCGCTTCAGTACAACTTTGTAGATTAAAAGTATTGGGGCTGGAACAATGATAGCACAGCAGGTAGGGTGTTTGCCTTGCATGCGGCTGACCCGGGTTCGATTCCCAGCATTCCATCTAGTCCCCTGAGCACCACCAGGGATAATTCCTGAGTACAGAGTTAGGAGTGACCCCTGTGCATCACCAGGTGTGACCCAAAAAACAAACAAAAAAAAGTATTAATACTAACCTTTTAATAATCTTATTGGTAGGCAGGTAGACAGGGAAAACCCCTTCCCAGGGCAATGGCAAAAGCCAACCTTGCAGAAAACAGGAAAAACAGAAGAAACCAGGAACTACTACGGCCTGATAAGACCCTCACCTGGTGCCAGCAAGAGACACAAAGAAGCTCTTGCAGGAACAAAAGGCCAGGAAAGGAATTTCAAAGAAGACTATCACCATTCCCACCCCACCCCCCAACCTCCTTAGCAATGGACTTGGCCCTAGGTAGGAGCCAGTGTGGGGGCAGCTTGGAGAAACCCTATAAAGGCCACCTTGAACAAAGGAAGGGCTCACATATGCTGCCCGAGCCCCTGTGCTGCTTGCGCCCACGTGGTTGAGCACATGTGGTGTGTGAGCACATGTGTCACCCGAGCACAGGTGTTACCTGAGTACATGTGTCACCTTCATCTCCCTTCTTGAGATGTGCACCTTCGTTCTTTCACGTCTAATGTCGGGGTGTGCGTAAGAGCTCTCTCGGCCCTTGGAGAAGCTCGCGTTCTCTCTTGAACGCATTACTCTGTCCCTGCCCCCTCACTCTCTTCCCCTCCACACCTCCAAACAGCCCTCCAAATAAATCTTGTTTTACTTCACTGCTTGTCTACTTAAATTCTTTTTTGCGAGGCGAAGCAAGAACCCCAAAAATTCTGGGTAAGGCCTGGGACTGGTTTCTCCTTTCCTGCAAAAAGTAAATCCTTGCTCCAGCCTGAGTCCGTGGCTTCTGGAGAAATTGGGGAGTGGGGATCAACTCCCATGCCTGATAGCCACCTGATGGGGCTGGTGAGGTTCAGGTCTGTGCTGAGCAGGGGCGCATCCCAGACGTTACCAGTCTTAGTCTCCATGGTAGGACCGGGATGCAGAGGCAAAGTGGGAGAAGGTGACCATCTTTCTCTCCTCACAACTGACGTGAGCCATCCGTGGGGTCCACCCACATCAATATCACCCATACTACTCAAATGACAGGGTTGTTTTTTTTTTTATTTTAAGGAAAATCTAGAATTGCCCAAAGAATAGAAAAAAAAATAGCAATGAGAAGGTCTCATAACTTTTCAGTTCAATCTGACTTTGGAAATCAAGGAAGAAAAGCCAGCTCAAATAACTTGATTTGGCTATTTCGTGAGTCTCCAGCCATTTCCACCCAGATCGACTTAACCATTCTCCTGAAACAAGGAAACAATGTCTGAATTCGGGATTAAACCAGTGATCCTCAAAGTTAACGGGGAGTCTGTGTAAGACACAGCTCCCTCTGTTTTTCAAAGGTCTGGAGACCGGGTTGCAGAGAGGAGAAACAGAGTTCAAGGGGAGGATGAGCTGTACGTGGGATTTACTGGAAAGAGCGCGTTCCCGGGTAGATCTCACAAGCCTCAGAGAGGCTGAGGAAGATCCTGCCAGCCTGTGTTTCAAGTGGGATTTATATCGAGGGAGAGGAGGGCTGGGGCGGGTTTTGCTTGGCTAGCACCAAGCTCTGTTCTCTTGGTTTCAGGGACTCTGAAGGTGAGACATCCCCAGGGCCACCACAGGTTTTACAATTGTCCTTCTCTGGCCAACCCAACAGTTTTGACTAAAATGCCAAAGAAGAGTTAGCCATGTCTGTAGATTTAGATTTTGAAAATCACATAGTGGGACGAGGAGAGATGTCAAAGGACTGGGGAATATGCCTCATGTGCTCTGGTCCTCAAATTCAATCCCAGCATCGCACTCCGTCTTGAGCACTGTGGGTTGTAGACCTGCATGGCAGAGCAGCGTTGCTTGTCCTGAACATTGAATCATGCATCAGGGTGGAGTAAGTTAGGAATAGCACCCAGGGGCTCCGAGCATTGCACAAATCCTTAACAAGGTAAAAAAAAAAAGAGAGAGAGAGAGAAGAAGAACTGTTACTATTGATGGACATCAGTAACTTTTTTTTTTTTTTGGCTTTTTGGGTCACATCTGATGATACATAAGGGTTACTCCTGGTTTTGCACTCAGAAATTACTCCTGGCGGTGTTCAGGGGACTATATGGGATGCTGGGAATCAAACCCGGGTTGGCCGCATGGAAGGCAAACACCCTACCTACTGTGCTATCACACCAGCCCCAAAGGAGTTGTGCCTGTGGCCCGTATGGGGATCGAACCCCGAGACCTTGGCGTTATTAGCACCACGCTCTAACCAACTGAGCTAACCGGCCACTCCAACATCAGTAAATTTAAATCTATTAAAGACATATGATCATGCCATATGTTGATATAAAAAGCCAGTACTAGAATTTCTATAGGGGATACTCTGGTGGTGATGTCAGTGAGCCTCACAGGTGCCTCATGTGAACTGAAGAGAAGAATGATGGTCACTTTCTCCTGATCCACCTCTGCCACCTGGGACCCAGTGTGACTGGGCTCTTGTCTCGCCTTTCTGAAAGGAATTTCAGGAGTAGATGAGCAGTGAAATCACACAGTTTTTATTTGGAGGTTTTGAAGGGATAGAGGGAGAGAAAATAGAAGACTGGAGAGTAACGTGCTCTAGAGAGGACCTGGGCTTCTCCAAAGGCTGAGAGAGCCCCTACACACATCCCAGCATTAGACATAAAAGCATGAAAACTCCACATCTCAAGAAGGGTGATGCAGGTGACACAGGTGCTCAGCCACCTCATGTGCTCGGCCACAAAGGCAGAAGCAGCACAAGGAGTCATGCAGCATATGTGCCTTTCCTTTGTTCAAGGTGGCCTTTATAGGGTTTCTCCAACCTGCCCCCATGTGGGGCTTCTACCTAGGTCAAAGTCATTGCTTAGGAGGTTGCCTAGGGGTCTTGGGAGTGGTGAGGGTCTTCTTTGAAATTCCTTTCCTGACATTTTGTTTCTGCATGAGCTTCTGTTGGAGGGGTTTGTCCAGCCTCCTCGGGGTCTGTTACAGACTGGCACCAGTTCTCCCTGAGGTCAGGGCTGTCCTTCCCAGGAGATTTACTGCCATTGCCTTGGGAGGGGCCTTCCCTAGCTGCCTGCTGCCTACATTAGTGGTATTTTAGAGAGCATTTGGTGCCAGGAACTAAACTTGGGACGTTTGCCACAGCAGTCAGATGCTCTACCTCTTGACCTACACAAGAATCAGTTTTGTGTCAGTCTCTCTTTATTCTGCATTTGATTTTCAGATGTTAGTAAAAGGGTCTAGCAATTTTAAAGAAAGTTTTCATATATAAGGCTGTCTTATCTTCAGCATGATATAAAATAATTGCTAAATTATTAAAGTTAGGTATTTTTATGTACATTCGAAACTGCATTCCTCCAATTGAAAATCTTGACTTTTGCAGAGTAAAAATTTTGAAAACTTTGGGTGGGTCTTATCCCTTTTAATAGAGATGACTATACAAAATATACTTCTTGAGGAAGGTAATATGTACTGGTTCTGTTTTTAAGATTATTTTTTCCTTGTAACTGAAAGGCCTTAGGATGTGGCCGCCACACACTTTCTCAACTTCAAACTTTCTGACCCATGCTGATTCTGTCCAGACTCCTAAATGTGTGATACTGACAGTGAATTTTTTCCTATATTGGCCTCAGAAGACTAACTTCCACTGCTCTTCCAACACATAAACACACACAATATCTTCCAAGGTTAAATATATTCTATTCATTTTTCGCTTCAATTCAACTGCCATTACAAAAAGCAGGTATCTTAGCAACCAAATTACATGCAACTTTCAAAAATCTACTTTCATTCAGCAACCTCTTTTGTAATAAGGCTAATATATCATGGGCATTTAATAAATATATTTTATTTTGTTTAAAATATAATATTTAGGACATAAAATTTTCAGGTATCCAACTTATAAATAAATACATATATTTGTTCCAGTTTGTTCCTTAACAAATATCTAGTTTTCATTTTCTTTGTATAAATTG
Organism: Sorex araneus; assembly: GCF_027595985.1. Lineage (NCBI taxonomy): Eukaryota > Metazoa > Chordata > Mammalia > Eulipotyphla > Soricidae > Sorex > Sorex araneus. The sequence goes on along the minus strand of NC_073303.1, from coordinate 188,455,422 downwards.
ATTCCCTTACCTGTTTAATCCCCTTCCTGCTACCTTCACATGTTATGCTCCCTTTTACCATATAATTGATTCCTTTATCGGTTTACTTCCCTTCCTGCTAACTACTATGCTGTCCTTATGGTGTAAGATTGTTTGTGTTTTGTGTTGTTTGTTTGTTTTTTAAAAAAACATTATAGGCATTTTTTTTATCCTGGGAACAAAATATTGAAACTTCACTAACCTTATTTTTTTTTTATGTGGTGGGTCCCTTGATTTCCAATACATGTCAGTATAAACGTAAATATTCGAGTGCCTCAACCATGTGATAGATATTGACAAAGAACAGGAGATTGCTAAAGCTAAAATTGTGTAGCATCTATTACTTTTCTCTAGTATTTAACAAAGAAAAAGAAAGGATGTCTCATTTGCTTAGTATAGACTTTAAATTTTCAGTCAATATTTATGGACATATTAAAAAAATTATGGAGTCTTTAGGTACTTTAGTTGTAGTGGTAAAAACAACATAAACATTTAATTATGATCAAGCATAAAATAGAGTATTTTTATCAAAATTTCCAATTGAAAATTTATTTTATGTCAAAGACTACGGTATTTTTATTCTGTACTTCCTTTTGAAACTTAAACTTATCCTTTAATTATCAACAAAATTCTTTGTCTTTGTCTGTTACAATATAGGAGTGAAATAAAACTTTAAAGAATAATATTTTTAATATAATTATCAATGATGAAATTCTTTAGTTTAATGATATAAATACACTTAAATGTATATATACAAATTAGTCAGTTTTGTTTCAGTTTATGTATGCCATATTTTTTCAAGTTTATATATTTTAATTTGTCTACATTGGAAAAATAACTAATGGTGACAATAACTATTGCACCATGGATAACTTGCTACCATGGATAACTTGGTACAATGTAAGAATGAACAACCTATACACTTTGTTATTCAGGAATTTATAATCTAGCTTAAAATATATTGCAGAAATAAAGATAGCAAGACATTTATTTATACTATGTATGCATAGGAATATGTGTGGAATATGAACACAGATAGGCATACATATTTACTTTTTTTATAACAAAGATGAGTATGTTGCTGGAAAGTATTTTACTTTTTAGAGACTTTTTTTCATCAAATTATTTTTTAATTAAATAATCACAAGAAACTCAAACTTTTGGCATTTCACTTCTACCACACTAATTTTTTTTTAAGTGAAGAACATTCTTTATACACTGCAGGCCAGAGAGCATCATAAAATGTCAAGTTTAACAAAAATAGTTAGCTATACAGATCTGTTATGCTCAGAAAACAGAAAAAAATATATAGTTTAAAGGTGACATTCTTCTGGAGTTTAGAGAAATCATGAGTAGAGATTGGGCCAGAGTGATAGTACAGCAGGGAGTGCATTTGCCTTGCACAGGGACTACCTGGGTTCCATCCCTGGCATCCCACATAGTCCCCCGAGCACTGCCAGGAGTAACTCCTGAGTGCAAAGTCAGGAGAAACCCCTGAGCATCACAGGTGTGACCAAAAAAGAAAGAAAACAAAAAGGGTAGAGGTTGGACAAGCTCATGTGCTATGCCACCAACGTGTATGCCACTCTGAACCCATATTTGGAGAAGCCAACTTCAAACAGGTGCTAATTGGAATCTTGTTTGCCTTCCAGAGTTCACTGGAGAGCATTTTGGATTATAAGGTGGTAAAGTAGAAAAAAACTGAAGAAACAATAAGTCAAGCAAAGAGTTGTATAAACATAAATCACCTACCTATGTTTAAAGTTGCTTGTCAGTATTTATCTCCCTCTCCATTTTTTCATCCATTTCTCATCAAAGTCTATTAACCTTGAATAGAGAAAAATATAAGAAAACTATAACTTTCATCTATAAATAAATCATGCTGTGAAGAACACAATTTTGCTTTCATTTATTTCTTTTAGTTTATTAAATATGGATAAAAATGGTCTATCACTCCTGGAGCAGTGAGATGGGACAGAGGTTAAGTTTTCCTTGCATGAGACAGTTTTCCTTGCATGCAGCTAACCTGATTCTATGTTCATATGTTTCCCTATGTACAAAAGGTCCTGAGTCTTTTTGCTCACTTTTTTATTTGTGGGGAATCAAAAATGGAGATCTGTGATAAAGCATCAAAGATTTATTTATTGGGTATTTGAAATAGCATATTTGTTAGATGAATCAGCAATAAAAGAATGCTGGGAAAGAGTTTAACAGAGAATGGCTACTGATTTTGCAGAAATTTTAAGCATTTCCTTTTCTAGCAAAAGACTCACAACCCACAAGACCATATATGGATTCATGATTAAGAAATTTTAACTGGATAGTAGTTGTAGAGATACTGCAGTGAGTAGGGCACTTATTTGCCTTGCATGAGACAGACATGGGTTCCCAGAGCACCCCCAGAAATAATCCTTGAGTATGGAGCCAGGAGTAACCCCTGAGCATCGCCAGGTGTCTCCCCAAGACAAACTTTAACTGAACCTTGATTAAAGAATCTTTAGGATAAGAATTTAACCAAAGGAGTAGGAATTTTATGGGTGTTTGAAAAACAATTTTTTTTTCCTTAGAGCAGTCACGTGAAGTCAAGAAGGGTCAAGAAGTTGTGAAGAAGCTGCGGAATGAATTTAATATTTCAACCAGGGAACAGAGGAGAAAGAAGTAAAGGAGAAGAAAAGATTCATTACCCACTGCTAGACCCAGCAGTGTTCCAGGGTTACTCCTGGCTCAAAGCTCAGGAATCAGTCACTGGAATGTTCGGATGGAAATAGCATCCACAACATACACGGCAAACAACCCAAAAGCTTACTGTTTCTCCAATTCGTGATTTGACTTTCCAAAAAAAATGTAACCATAGCCTGCATTTAAGATCTCAATGAACAGACTAAGCATCAATGTTATGACAATCTATGAAGTTTGAAATTGAGACTATACAAATGCAACTTGAGGTCTGGAGAGAAAGTACAGCTTTGTAAGATTTGTTTTGTGTGCTACTGAACCTGGTTCAATACCCGGTACCCTATACGGTTTTCCCCAAGCCCACCAGGATTGATTCCTGAGTGCATTTTCAGGAGTAAGCCATGAGCACAACTAGGTTTTACCCAAAACAAATGAAAAATACTATTTGAATGCTTAGTGCTTTTCAGATTAAAATATATGTTCATGCCTTATATCATATTTGGATACTATCAATAGGTAGCACTGTAGCACTGTTGTCCCGTTGTTCATCGATTTGCTTGAGCATGCACCGGTAACGTTGCCATTGTGAGACTTGTCGGTACTGTTTTTGACATCTCAGATATGCCACGGGTGGCTTGCCAGGCTCTGCCGTGCGGGCGGGATACTCTCCGTAGCTTGCTGGGCTCTCTGAGAGGAACAGAGGAATTGAACTTGGGTTGGCTGCGTGCAAGGCAAATGCCCTACCCACTGTGCTATTACTCCAGCTCTATTAATAGGTAAAAAACTTAAAGAATAAGGCCATAATATTAAGTAAAAGAATATTGTATGTTGGTAAAATAATTTATAATTATACACAATTTATAATTGTATCATTTTCCATACAATTATATGGAAACTAATACATATTGTATTATTATTTTTATATTAATTGTATTACAATTATATGGAAAATAATACATATTGTATTATTCCCAGTGAATAAAAATAACTTGTGACAGTGACAAGTGATATAAGTGATTGTATTATTGCACATGTATTGCACTACATTTATATTGAGTTATAGATATCATTTAGTATGAAAGATGAGAATGTCATATAATATTTAATTTAACAATAACATCAGTCTGTCCTTGAAATGACATTATATTTTTTTTAATTTTTTATTGAATGACATTATATTTTTAAAAGTAAGAAGTATCCTATTTAAATAGCAGATTATCTACTATGATCATGTTTCAGTATTAGTTTTCTACAGGGAGATTTATAAAGATGCTTTAGCCTAAAGTATATTTATCATGCTTTACCATTTTTAGATTAGATTCAATAATTCATCCTTTTGAATATTTTATAGTTATCATTATTTGGTGTGTATAATGTAATTTTACTTACCAGAAGCAGAAAACCTAAGGTATGTGCTGTCATTGTATAAAGCAAATTATAGCATATTTTTAATAAAAACTACATTAAAATGAATTAGCTTCACACAGATAAGACTGAACAAAATATATATAGCAAAGTACACTGAAAATAAAAATCTCTTGGCAAAGTCAAATTGTTGAGGTGGTGATGAATGAAATTTGGCATTTACAATAATTTTGAGCATATTGGAACAACTATATATAAGAAGCATGAAGAAAGTCATATTTCAATTAACTTAAAATTATAACTTAAAATTCTAAAGACAGAGCTTTATCTGCTTTTTTTTCATTTACTGTTAAAACAATTTCTAATGCCTTAAAACATTCTTTTCTAACTCTGTACTTTGTGGAAACTTATATACATTTGGAGGTTTATATTTACACATTCATCAATTTTAAATTCTCAGAGACAATAAGAGTTATAAAACAGTTTTTACACATACATTATTGAAACATAGATGTAGCAGGAAGTTTATATTATATGTTAGATTCTGACATCAGGTGAAGCATATGTTCCTTTTTTATACAAGAATATCGTGTTATAAAAGATAAAAACAGAAAACATGTAAAAAAAGCACAACCTCTCTACGTTATACAGTGGTAAAGACCATTTTAACTTTAATTTTATATCTGTATCAACGAAGATTTCTAAGTATAAATTATCAGTGTAAATGAGATAAAATTGAGTTCTAAGATACTATAATTCTTCTCTTTATACATCCTTTACCCAAGTTACTAATAAAATCAGAACAAATTAAATTTGAATTACCAGTTGGGAAATCTGAAATTCTTTAGTGGCAGGAGAGAGGGACAGGGGAGATAATTAGATGAGTTAGAATAACAGCATACAATGAGTGTCAGTTAAGCATCACAAGAAAATCAAATTTAAAAGAGACGTTTTACTGGCAATAAAACAACTGGTCCAGACTACACTTCAAGCTTCAAAAAGAAGATGTTAAAGTTCTATCTGTATACCAGTACATTTAGGGTTAAACGGAAATTTATACATACTTAGTAAATTTTCTTTGGGCTGTAGCGATAGCACAGTGGTAGGGCGTTCACCTTTCACTGGCCAATCTGTGTTTGATTCCTCCGCCCATCTCGGAGAGCCTGGCAAGCTACCCAGAGTATCACGCCCTCACAGCAGAGCCTGGCAAGCTACCCATGGAGTATTGGATATGCCAAAATCAGTAACAATAAGTCTCACAATGAGAAACATTACTGGTGCCTGCTCGAGCAAATCGATGAGCAATAGGATGACAGTGACAGTGTCAGTACATTTTCTTTAATGTTTGTGGTTGTAGAAATGTCATACATATCATCAATGCAATGGACACCCACAAGCCTACCTTTATTTTTTTTTTAATTTTTAAAATTTTATTGAATCACCGCGTGATAGTTGCAAGCTTTCATGTTTGGGTTACAATCTCACAATGATCAAACACCCATCCCTCCACCAGTGCACATTCCCCACCACCAATATCCCGGGTATACCCCCCCCTTTCTCACCCTCCCCCTACCTCTAAGGCAGACGATATTCCCCATACTCTCTCTCTACTTTCGGGCATTATAGCTTGCAACACAGACACTGAGAGTCATCATGTTTGTTCCATTATCTACTTGCGGTACACATCTCCCATCCCGACTGGTTCCTCCAGCCATCATTTTCTTAGTGATCCCTTCTCTATTCCATCTGCCTTCTCCCCTCCACTCATGAAGCAGGCTTCCAGCTATGGGGAAATCCCCCTGGCCCTTGTATCTACTGTCCTTGGGTGTCGAGGCTGTCATAAATGTTATGTTATATTATAGTGTTATATTCAGCTCTTTTTCCATTTTTGGGTCACACCTGACTGTGCTTGCTCCTGGCTCTGTGCTCAGGGATCACTCCTGATAGCCTTGGGGGACCATATACAATGTTGGGGTTGAACCCGGGTTGGCTTTGTGCAAGGCCAACTCTTGCCTCTGCCCCTTTAATTCTCACTCATTTACTGACATAATTTCATACACATTGCTTAGATATATGAGAGTTATTCATACTCACATGTGATTACCTAACATGTTCTATTTTTTAACATCAAGGTCATGGATTATAATAGTTTTCATAGTACTTTGTATCTCCAATGCTACTTCACTGTCCCCACCCCCAGTACCCTTTGTTCCAAAGACTCCCATGTTCCCCAGATTTGTTGCCTCTGTTCACTGTTTTGTTGGCAGCATCTCAGGGTAAGCTGCATCTTCCTGATTTCAATATCTGCCTCCACCTCCATCTTGGGGATTGAACGCAGTACCTCACACATGGAGGGCAGGTGCTCTACCCCTGAACCACAGCCCTGGCCTGATTTAAATGTCTTTTGAGTGCCAACTATATGATATATATATATATGTGTGTGTGTGTATATATATGAATATATATATATATATATAATGCACAACTTAATCATCCCAGTTGCCTTGCTAGATAGACGTCATCACCCATACTTGAAAGCCGAACTCAGATTTAGCAGATTTGTTACAGCCAATAAACACAAATCCAGTTTATTTTGTATTAAAATATACTGTTAGAATTATTGATGTTGCCAATGTGTGATGTTTGTAACTAACGTTCTCTCGTATGGCACTTGGCCTTGTTGTCATAGGTCGTGATTTACAACAAAGACTGTAACTTCCATGGGCCCATCTGTTAGGGCCCACTGGCAGTTTTTATTTTCTTAGTTACCAGGTAGAATCTAGAGAATACTCAGAGATACTTTTATTTGTGTTTGGGCCACACCCAGTGATGCTTTGGGTTTACTCCTGGCTCTGTGCTCAGGGATCATTCCTGGTGGGTTCTGGGGATATGTGAAGTGCCACGGATTGAACTTGAATTGGCTACATGAGAGGTAAGTGTATTATCCACTGTGTTATTGCTCCAGCCCAACAAAGACATTTGATTTAAAATTAGAACTTGTGATAAATGAGAATTTCTTTTTCTATTGTATTTTGTATCTAGCAGCTTGGGTTCCCCACCTCCCTCCTTCACACTTTTTTCCCTTTTGACTTAGGCCTTTAATTCTATTTCTAGTTTGAAGTGATCTATATGTGTTATTATAGGCTTTTTGAAAAATAGGTAAATTAATGCATCTTTATTTTAATTTAATTTAATTTTACTTTTTTTCCTACTTTTTTTATTTTGTCATCTGGACTTTATTGATCTAATAAAATTACATTAAGAATTAAAATGAATTATACATTATTGTGCTCATGTTTTCCCCATACAAAGTTTGAGAACCCATCCCTTCACCAGTGTCCATTCTCTACCACCATAAAACCCAGCATCTCTCCCACCCTCCCAGTCCCGTCTCCCCCCCCCCACCCCACACTGCCACTATGGCAGGATATTCCCTTTTGTTCTCTCTCTCTGATTAGGTGTTGTGGTTTGCAATAAAGGTGTTGAGTGGCCATTGTGTTCAGCCTCTAGTCTACATTTGGCACGCATCAACCTTCCCCCGCACGACCTCCGACCACATTTTACTTGGTGTTCCCTTCTCTGACTTGCCCAGAATGAGAGACCAGCCTCCAAGCCATGGAGTCAACCTTCTGGTACTTATTTCTACTATTCTTGGGTGTTAGTCTCCTAGTCAATTATTCTATCTACAGAATGGGAAAGGATATTTACACAATACCCATCAGATAAGGGGTTGATATCAATGGTATAAAAAGCACTGGTTGAACTCTACAAGAAGAAAACATCCAACCCCATCAAAAAATGGGGCGAAGAAATGAACAGAAACTTTCCTAAGGAAGAGATACGAATGGCCAAAGGGCACATGAAAAAGTGCTCTACATCACTAATCATCAGGGACATGCAGATCAAAACAACCATGAGATACCACCTCACACGACAGAGACTAGCACACATCCAAAAGAACAAAAGCAACCACTGTTGGAGAGGATGTGGGGAGAAAGGGACCCTTCTACAACGCTGGTGGGAATGCCGACTGGTTCAGCCCTTTTGAAAAACAATATGGACCATTCTCAAAAAACTAGAGGTTGAACTCCCATTTGACCCAGCAATACCACTGTTGGGAATATATCCCAGAGAACAAAAAAGTATAGTCAAAATTTCATCTGCACATGTATGTTCATCGCAGCACTGTTTACAATAGCCAGAATCTGGAAAAAACCTGAGTGCCCTAGAACAGATGACTGGTTGAAGAAACTCTGGTACATCTATACAATGGAATACTATGCAGCTGTTAGAAAAAAATGAGGACATGAAGTTTGCCTATAAGTGAATCAGCGTGGAAAGTATCATGCTAAATGAAATGAGTCAGAAAGAGAGAGACAGACATAGAAAGATTGCACTCATCTGTGGAATATAGAACACAAGCCTACCTTTAAAGAAGTCCCAGAGAAACTTGTTAACGATACGATCATAGTCAAATGGTAAGTCATATACCAGGTCTACTGACCAGTCTTGTCCATAAAGCACTCTGAAAGTCTATCACACAACACCAGCTGGCTCTAATCAAAGCCAAGTTAACAATGTAGCCGCTCCTAGAGAGATATTATCTCAATTCTAACTACCACTACCTTCAAGACAGTCTGCTTTTGCTTTCTTTCATATCAGAGTCTTATTTTTAAAAAATATTATTTTATTTTTATGAAGTTATTGACTGGGCAGGGAGGCAGTTAGTACAAGTCTGTTGTACTAACCAATTTTTTCAAGACTTTTTTTCCCAGGTTCAAATTCTATAGCACTTCTCTCTGTGTATGTCGTTCTTTTAGTTTTTGGTTTTTTGGACCACACCTAGTGCACTTAGAGTGTACTTCTGGTTCTGCACTCAGGAATCACTTTTATTGTCACTCAGGTGGCAGGGATCAAATGCAGGTCAGTCTCATGCAAGGCAGGTACCCTTGACTGGGTAGTATCACTGACATTCTTTCTTAATGAACTTTCTTAGTGGACATATTTTATCAAATGCAGTTCCTACCCAACTGTCCTTGGAACTCTTTACTGCCTTGTCTTTCTCTGGATTTACTGTTAATGATAGTTGCTTTTGTGTTTGCTTTTTGTTTGTTTGTTTTTTGGTCACACATAGCAATGCTCAGGGGTTACTTCTGGCTTTGCACTCAGGATTTACTTCTGGTGGTGTTTGGGGGAATATGGGATGCTGGGAATCGAACCCCATTTATATAACAAACATAAGCAAATGGGGCTACATTAAATTAAGAGGCTTCTGAATCTCTAAAGAAACAGTGACCAAAATACAAAGAGAGCCCATAAAATGGGAAATAATATTTACCCAATACCCATCTGATAAGGGGTTAATATTCAGGATATACAAGACACTGGTAGAATTGCCCAAGAAAAAAAGCCTCAAACCTCATCAAAATATGGGAAAAGAAATGAACAGAAGCCTCCTCAAAAAATAAATAAAAATGGCCAAAAAGCACATGAAAAAATGCTGTACATCACTAATTATTAGGTTGATGCAAATCAAAACAACAATGAGATATTATTTCACTGGAATAAATCACAAAAGAACAAGAACAACTAGTGCTGGCATGGATATGGGGAGAAAGAGATTCTCTTTCATTGTTGGTGGGAATACCTACTGTTCAAGCCATTTTGGAAAACAATATGGACATTCCTTAAAAAAACTAGACATTGAGCTTCCATATAATCCCAGAATACCACTTCTGGGAATATATCTCAAGGGTGCCAAAAAGCACAGTAGAAATGACATCTGAACTTGTATATTTATTGCTTCACTGTTCACAATAGTTAGAATCTGGAAAAAAATGAAGTTCCTGAGAACAAATGACAGGTTAAAGAAACTTTGATACATCTACACAATGGAATACTATGCAACTGTTAATACTTTGCTGTTAGCAAAGATTAAGTCATGAAATTTGCTTAGAAGTGGATAGTCATGGAGAGTATCATGCTAAGTGAAATAAGTCAGAAAGAGAGGAACAGACATAGAATGACTGCACTCATTTGTGGAATATAAAATAATATAATATGAGACTGACATCCAAGGATGGTAGACACAGGTTCAGAAAGATTTCCCCATGGTTGTTAGCCTGCCTTATGAGCTGGGGGAGAAGGCAGCTATAATAGAGAAGGGATCACTAAGTCAATGATGGTTGGAGGGATCATTTGAGATGGGGAATGTGTGCTGAAAGTAGATAAAGGACCAAATGTGACAGCCTCTCACAATCTACATTGCAAATCATAATGCCCAAAAGTAGAGAGAGTATGGGAGAAATTCTCTGCCATAGAGTCAGGGAGAGGGTTGGGGAGGGGTGTGGGTACTGGGTACATTGGTGGTGAGAATATGCACTGGTGGAGGAATGGGTGTTTGACTATTGTATGACTGAAACTCAAACATGAAAGCTTTGTAACTATATCTCATGGTGATTCAATAAAAAAGGAGAAAAAAAACAATTTTATTGCTCCTTAGTTTTATTTTTCTCATTAGTCCAATGGAAAAACAATTTTAGTAACAAGAGAATATAAAATCTAATGCCATTAAAAATGAATATTCTATAGAAGGGGACATTACATAGTAGAGGGTGAGGAAATCAGATATTTTACCAATTTTGAAAGATCAAACTCCAACATCGTCAAGTCCACATTGATCCACTAACTGGTAACATTTTAATGTTGACACTACATGATTTTATGGCTTTTTAAATGCTTTAGGCTAGAAAATAGAGATCTGTGATTATTTGATATAAATATATGCTATTATGTTTTATATTTTAATATCCCATACATTTTCTAAATTATAATTTAATTTGATTATATAACACATATTTACATCATTTGTACATAATAAATCCTATTATATATGCATTTGTATAATAATAACCACATTTTATCATATTGTAGCTCTCTAGAACTGTCATCCCATTGTTCATCAATTTTCTCAAGTGGGCACCAGTAACGTCTCTCTTGTAAGACTTGCTCTTACTGTTTTTGGCATATCAAATACACCACAGGTAGCTTGCCAGGCTCTGCTATGCAGGTGGGATACTCGGTAGCTTGTTGGGCTCTTCAAGAAGGACGGAGGAATCGAACCCGGGTTGGCCACATGCAAGGCAAACGCCCTACCTGCTGTGCTATCACTCCAGTTTGGTTTTTTAAAATCATATTTTATTATATTACTTAGGAATAATACAATCAGTGGTATAATAAAATTCCTAGGATTGCCTTTCATTCTAGCTCATTTTAATATAATCTCTAACATCTTTGATATTCTACTTTTAGTACAGTTTTTCTAGATAAAACTTAATATTTTTTATTATCTGCTTTTCCTTGGCACTTTGGCATGTAATAATAAATAGATGTTTGGTCCTTTATGTCTATTCTTACCCCAGAACTCTAAAAACCTTGTGATATTCTAAGATATAAGAAAAATACATCTCCCCCCCCCCCTTAACTTTTCATTCTCTATTTCTTTCATTCTGAAGTGTTGATGCTCCAATTTCTCACCATGTAATATTGTTCCTTGAAGCCATAAAGTCTTCTGTTCCCTGTTCTGGGTTTCTTTTCTACTACACCTGATAGTGATACACATTTTCAGCAGAGTCCTGATTTTAATCTAAGCATACCAGTGTTTAATTTGCTCCTTCTTTTGTGTCTTGCTGTCCTTCCTTCCACTGCAGATTTCAAAAAAGACTTGCTATGGTATCATAGCTATTTGTTTTAAGAAAGAAAATATTTCCAGATTAAGTGACTATCCCAAAATCAGAAGAATTGAAAAATATTTATTTTTTTCATCACCTGAAATCAAGAGTGCTCACAAAATACAAAGTTATATAACCATATGGATATTTAACTAAAGCTCTTTTCAAATATAAATTTGCTTTTATTTGATGGGAGCCACTCTTAGTAGAGTCAATTCACCTGCGATAAGCTGGAGGTATTCTGAAGTCATTAGTACTTGACTCTGTCAACAGTCTACATCAGGTTATACTTATGGGAGGATGAAATGCTAGGTTAAAACCACCGCATTGTACATTATAGACATGTTCACTACCATTAAAGATATCTGGTCCCACAAAGCTTCCTTTTGGAGATACTAAAACATACCTTCAAAACAACGAATCAGTTCTTGTTACAATACCATATATGAAAATATGATCTTATTGCTAAAATCACTGTGTCATTATCATCCCATTGTTCTTTGATTTACTCAAGCAGAAGCCAGTAACGTCTCCATTTGTCCCAGCCCTGATATTTTAGCAGCCTCTCCTTACTCATCTTTCCCAACAATTGAAGGCTTTTTTCAAGGTCAGGGGAATGAGATCTGTTATTGTTACTGTTTTTGGCATATCCAGTACGCCACAGGGTGCTTGCCAGGCTCTGCCATGAGAGCAAGATACTCTCGATAGCTTGGTGGGCTCTCTGAGAGTCATATATACTTATTTCACTCTATGATGATGTGTTGGTCCAGGGATATGTCCACTCATATGTGAGGCTTGGTCCAAGTGTGTGGAAATTACTAAAATATTAGGAGGAAATAAGGAAATATCAAATTATAGCAATAAAACACATAAATCTGAAGGGAAAAGCCTAATGTGACATAATTGTGATTTTATTGTAAAATATCTATCCTGAAGGCAACTTATGAACAATTCTAAGGAATTCTCTGCATAAGTGAAAAAATTACATTTGGAATCCCTTATAACATTTCATGATTAGATAATATTAAATCTAGGCATTATTTTATGCATAGTATCACAAATTATAATAAACATGCCCATGCTTTGCATTTATATCATGATCTTACAATTTGTAAAACAATTTTCCATTTTTTTTAAGTTTGGTAATTTCAAAAGGAGACAGATACATAACTTTTATATTTAGTTTCTTGAAAAATGAAACTGACTCAGCAAGTGTGTGCCTTACATGAGATAAACTGTTATCAAAACTGAATTTTCCCATTCCACTTGTCTTAGAGGTATGAGGTGCATTTTTAATGGGACTTTAAATGTTTAGGAAGGCTAATTTAATACAGAATGACAAACACACACACAAACACACACACAATCAATTTCAAAAAGTCAGACAATGGGAACTGTGTGAAGTACTTGCTTTATCTTTAAGCATAAATCCTTATTTAAAGAACTGTGAGTCTGTCTGATAAGGGATATTTTATCAACACAATAGCATTCTCTTTTTCAGTGTGTTTGGCAAAGAAAGATTTAAATGCATTTAAATCTTTTCCTTAGGCATGTGGTTCTTGTAATAAAGAAATATTTTCAATATAAACAAAATATTAGAGTGTTTGATATTTCTTTCAGCTTTAACTAGGTCAACTGTTTCAGTAATAAAACTTAAGAATGTCGTTTTTACTATTCCAATCCAAGAATTGCATGCACCTGCTGAAATAAGAACCCCTGTCAATAATAATATAGTTTCCTGGTGAGGAAAGTTTGCAAAGAACATTCATTGTACTTCAGTAGGAGATCTCCATAAATTACTTTCTTAAGATGTTAAGGCAAAATCCTTGATCACAAAGTCACTGGACAAAGGCATCCAACTATGTTTTAAAGCGTTTTTCATCAACACATGTTTTAGGAAAAGTGATTCCATGCATAACGCTTAGAAAGAGTGCCCCAACATAATGCAATACAACCTTTTTCAATAAATTAAAGGATGATGAGTAGAATTGATATAATTTGAGAACCTATTAGAAATTTATAATCTCACCAAAAACTCACCAGTTTAGAATTTTAATTTCAAGCTGCATTCAAAAAGCTTTGAAACCATTGCTAAAATGATTTAAAGCATTGCATTTATTGCTAGTAAATTATGTCATAGTTTGATTATTCTCCTGAATATATTGTATAAAAAAACATAAAGTATATAATATATACACACATATGTTTTATGGACAGGAGCGATAGCACAGTGGGTAGGACGTTTGCTATTAATGCAGTTGACCCAAGTTTGATTCCTCTATCCCACTCAAAGAGCCCAGCAAGCTACCGAGAGTATCTCGCCCCTATGGGCAGAGCCTGACTAGCTACACATGGCGTATCTAATATGCCAAAAATAGTAACAAGTCTCACAATGGAGATATTACTGGTGCTGCTTGAGCAAATTGATGAGCAGCAGGATGACAGTGAGCCAGTGATACAATGATTGAGAGGTGACATAGTGACGTTGAAGTCTCTGCAATATTCCCCACTTGGTCTTTAAAAATATTTGCTCCATTAAATCAAATACAATAGATACTTTTTATTTTAGGATACTCATTTTTTGGATATTCATTTGTTTTTAACTTATTCTTTTATTGAATCACTATGTGGAAAGTTACAAAGCTTTCAGGCTTAAGTCTCAGTCATACAATGCTCGAACACCCATCCCTTCACCAGTGCACATATTCCACCACCAAGAATCACAGTATACCTCTCCCTCTACCCCCCACCTCCCCAGCCCCCCACCCTGCATGTGTAACTGATAAATTTCACTTTACTTTCACTTTACTTTAATTACATTCAGTATTTCAACAAAAAACTCACTATTATTGTTTGGAGTTTCTGCCCCCTAAAGTCGGACCTGCTGAAAAGGAAGCATTTGATAATTTGTTTTCCATTGCTGAGAATGAAGAGATATGAGGTCGAGCGGCCACACTAGGGGCCACACAGTTTTAGATTTCTGTATTTTAGTATTTAAGTAACTAAGTCCAGAGAAATATCTGCCAGAAATTGCATCATTTCAAGCTTGTACCTCTCAGCTACTTTATATTCATATATTTATATATGAGTGCAATCTTTCTATGTCTGTCTCTTTCTTTCTGATTCATTTCACTCAACATGATACTTTCCATGTTGATCCACTTATATGCAAATTCCATGACTTCATGTTTTCTGACAGCTACATTGTATTCCATTGTGTAGATGTACCAGAGTTTCTTTAACCAGTCATCTGTTTTGGGGCACTCTGGTTTTTTCCAGATTGTGGCTATTGTAAGCAGTGCTGCAATGATCATAGAAATGCAGATGTCATTTCTACTATACCTTTTTGCCTCTCCGGGATATATTCCCAGGAGTTGTATTGCTGGGTCAAATGGAAGCTCAATTTCTAATTTTTTGAGAATTGTCCATATTGTTTTCCAAAAGGGCTGAACCAGTCGGCATTCCCACCAGCAGTGAAGGAGAGTCCTTTTCTCCCCATATCCACGCCAACATGGGTTGCTTTTCTTTTTTGGGATGTGGGCCAGTCTCTGTGGTGTGAGATAATATCTCATTGTTGTTTTGATTTCCATCTCCCTGATGATTAGTAATGTTGAACATTTTCTCATGTGCCTCTCAGCCATTCGGATTTCTTCTTTGGGAAAGTTTCTGTTCATTTCATCATCCCATTTTTTGATTGGGTCTGCAGTTTTCTTCTAGGAAAGGATATTTACGAGGTACCCATCCGATAAATGGTTGATATCAAAGATATACAATGCGCTGGTTGAAGTCCATAAGGATATTCATGTTTGACACATTGAAAACAAATTCTTCCCGTAACTGTTTTCTACTCCCACTTATAATCCTTTTTTCCTTCTCACAATTGATTACTGCTCAGGTCCTCTCTCTCGAGAATGCTGAGTTCCATTGACTATAAACCTCTCTAAAGGCAGTAGGATACCTACTGCATGCTGAGGATTTTTAAACATGAAGTGAAATATTCGAATTCATTGCCTTATTCTCTGCTTAACCAAACCTCCCCTCCCATTGCTGTTACAAACACTTCTAGATCACTTTTCCCAAGTGCTATTCCTCCAAATTAATATCTGTTCCAACTTATCCAACATTTTAAAGGTTGTGTGTCATTTTTGTCTACATCTTCTTTAAATATATGAGAAGGAATATTCCGAATCTTATCACTTTGCACTGAGACTTAAACCTGAAAGCTTTGCAACTTTCCACATGGTGATTCAATAAAAAATAAATAAATAAATAAATAAATAAATAAATCTTATCACTTCAGAAGTTTTAATTCATACTTTGATTACTTTTGCTACATCTTCAGTAAATTTTCATTCATATCCCTATCTTCAATTACTCAAGGTGAACCATTTCATATTGTCACAGCTATAACCATTAGCTTTTGTAAATAACTTTGGACTTAGAAACCTATTTATAAATCTTGTTGGCTGAAATATAAAAGTCCTTGTGGCAAAGTTAACATTTCTAAATTAACTTTTTAAAAGTAAGGCACATTCTCTTAATTTGTTAAAAAAAATGACTTTTCACTCTTAAAATTTTATGCTTTTTGGTTTTTTTTTCCTTTGTTTTCGGGGTCATACCCAGTGATGCTCAGGGCTTACTCCTGGATTTGTACTCAGGAATTACTCCTGGCAGTGCTTGGGGGACCATATGGGATGCTGGGGTTCGAACCCAGGTCAGCCTTGTGCAAGGCAAATGCCCTACATGCTGTGCTATCACTCCGGCCCAAAATTTTATGCTTTTAACCAAGTATTTTTTCAATTCATATTTAAATTTCTGTTTAAAAAGTATTAGTTGACCTAATACTCAGCTTGTATTTAAAATGTACTATTGTTATGATCCTTAAATGTTGCAAATTTCTTGTGGTGACACAAAACAAACTCTTTTACTTATAATTAAAAAAAAGTAAACATCTAATCTTTAATGATCACAAAATATAAGTATTCCAAGTAGTCATCATTCTCATTCTCCCAAGATGATCAGAAGACTCCTTCATAAACCTACACGCACACATACATTCATAGTAACATCTCGAAGTATACATCTCCAAATATACACCCTTCTGCTCACAATCCCAGCCTACCACCTGCACAACTTTCACAAACATCTATATACCTAACCCCTTACATGTACACCAGTAAATGTGCTACATCAGTAATATCCCTACATACTTACATCCCTACACACACACACACACACACACACACACACACACACACACACAATCTGCCTTTCTTTATACACCTTTTCATTTCTCTATCACCGCATCCCACTAACTCAAACACACACACACACACACACATACTCACACACACACATACTCACACGCACCACCCATACCCTCACATACCCCAAAAGGCTCATATAAATATCCACATACTCCTGCACCACACACACAAACACACAAACATAAACAAACACAAACATTTTTTCCTTTGGAAGTTCACTTTGCTTTCTGAAATTTCTTTCATAACACATCCTTAAAGAGGTTGTGCAATCTTGTCCCTTGCATTCCTTTGTACAACCTTTTTTTCCCTTAAGGGATCTTCACCTTGAACTTGCATCTAACCAATAGAGTAAAACAAAATCAAAAAAGAATCTGATATAGAGATTTAAATTACATGGTTACATTTTAAATCATAATGTTCACTCTGGGGAAATTCCCAAATGCTGATGTAATGTAGCAACTAACTACATGTGAAATCTAGATACAATAAATAAATATATAACCAGAATGGACACTAAAAACTAAATTGTTCTCCATCCAACAGACAGTAAGTACATAAGTCTCTTACTCTTGAGATGACCAGGATTTAAATTCCATCCCTAATTATGTGAACTTGAAGATTATCCTTTTCAGTCAAATTTAAACATGACAATGATGATCATGCAGAGTACCTAGATAAGCAATGATGAATATTTAATCCTTGAGACCCGTGACACACTGACAAAGGAGTGCTTCAAGCTATTAAGTGTATAACAATATTCTTATGTACCTACAGAAAAAAACGTGTCCTTTTCCAATATTTCAAGACAAATTCTAAACAGTAATTCTAAAATTTCCAGCCACAAACCTTAGGTCTAATGGGTACAATCAGATACCTAATCCGTGACTATAGTTACATGACAAAATCATTTGAATGTATACTGAAGATCACTCACCAAATTTAGCAATTACCTAAATTGTCTTAGAAACAAATTTTCCCTAAAGTTTCTAAATAAGAGCCTACCCTGAATAGCTCCTTGATCTTGCCTTTGTGTTAGCATAAATAGAAAACCCAATTAGTCTCTGCAGACAGAAGACCTAAAACTATATTACACCACTGATCAGTGTAAGAACACTGACTATTAAATGTGAGTAAAGTTGAGTGAATATGTGCTTCATCAAATATATGTACCTTCAGAATAGATTTAAGACTATAAGAAAAGCAGAAAATATGTATCTTACTGCAGAAGAAGGCAATCTGAGTGCAAATGTGTTTTGCATGAAGATATGCATGAAATTAAGGAAATCAGTTGGGCTACAAACATTGCAATAACCAGGAAAGTAATGGTGATAGTGTTTCAGTCTAAATAGTAACATTAAAGATGGTGGAATGAAGGGATGAAGTACGATAATAAATTCCTGGTATCACTGTATCACTGTCATCCCATTAATCATTTATTTGCTCAAATAAGCACCAGTAACATCTCCATTTCATCCTAGCCCTGAGATTTTAGCAGCCTCTCTTTACTCATTCTTCCCAGTGGTGCCACATTGGAGGCTCTTTCAGGGTAAGGGGAATGAGACCCATCATTGTTACTGTACTTGGCATATTGAATATGCCACAGAGAGCGTGCCAGGCTCTGCCTGACATTACATAAATAATAATAATGATAATAATAATATAATAACTGCCTGGTATTACGTGAATAATGGAAATTTGCGAGTAGAGGCTATAACACTTATATGAGTTGCTAAGAAACATTGAATAATATTGGATTAAGAAAAGACTTCAGAGCCAAAATATATTTTACAAATGTTTAAATATTTCAATACTTAAGAAAATACTTCAAATATGCTTTGCTTCTACATTCTAAAGTGTATGTATTCATGTTAAAAGTCATTTTTAAAGTAAAATTTTGGAAAATATGTCCTATGAAGGGTCAAGATAATTAAATTAAAATACATGTAATTATCCAATAACAATAAGTCTCTCAATGAGAAACGTTACTGGTACTCGCCCAAACAAATCGATGAGCAATGGAATGACAGTGACATGTAATTATGCCAGGAAATATATCAATGTTAGTGAAAGTGAAAATTAATTGATAGTAACAATTACATATCACTTGTATCACTTGTCATCCTGTTGATCTTCAATATGCTCAAGCGGGCGCCAGTAATGTCTCCATTGGTCCCTGTTGCGTGCTAGTGTAGCCCAGTGGTATCTGCTAGCTCTAGGAGCACAAAGAGCCTCAAACCATTCCTTCAGGGTTTGGACGAAGAAGTCTGAGCATCTCATAGGTGGGTGGCCACATGGTATTTTGACATCCCATGGAACTTAGTCGGTAACAGCTCTAGACCAGTGGTCTCTAAATCACATTAGGTGTCTGGCCCATCTGATTTTTGACGCCTTGGCAAGTGAGACAGCGTCCCTGATTCTTGACTGTCCATGGAGGTCAGAACTCTGGATTCCTTCTCTCACTTGAGTAAAACATGATATTTTAAGCATAGCTTTTTTGATTCCTCTTTGGAATACATGAAAAGTGTACTCGTCCTATGTTCACAGGACTTAGGTCTCTGGGGCCTGCGGGAAAAGCAGTGGAGTTGAAAAGATGTGCCCAAAGCCAGAGGTTATTTGTCCTCTTAACAACTTCTTCAATGTTCTTGAAGTCATTCCACAATACTCCCTTCCTCCTCCGCAGTTCTGGTGCCAAGTCATTCCTCATGTTGAATTCTCGACCCAGGTACAGATAGCTGCTGCATTCGGAGATGTTCGTTCCATTGAGAGCAAATGGAACATCATGTTTTTCATGAAAATTGTCTTGGTGAGGTTCAGCTGCAGTCCGACCATTCAACACTTGTGGTCGAAGTCGACCAGCATTTGTGCTGCTTGGCTAATGTTTGGTGTTATGAGAATGATGTCATCAGCAAAGTGGAGGTTGTGTAGTTGCCAACCATCTATCTTCACTCCCATATCTTCCCATTCCAGTTGTTGCATGACATTCTTGAGAGTGGCACTGAAGAGGTTCAGTGAAATAGTATCACCCTGCCGAACCCTTCTCTTTACATCGATGATCATGTCCTTGTAGAATGATGAGATCTTGGTGTTGAATCCATAATACAGCTTCTGGAGGATCCTGATGTGCTGAATTTGAACACCTTGTTTGGCTAGGGCTGCGATGGCTGCTTCAGTCTCAACAGAATCAAAGGACTTCTTTAAATCAATGAACTTTAGACAGAGCAGCATCTTGAACTCTCACGAAACTTCAATGAGCTTGGTCACTTTATGGATTTTTTTGATAGTACTGAATCCTTTTTAGAACCCAGCATGCTCACATGGTTGTTGTTCATCTAGAGTTCTGCGTATTCTATTCAAGATAACTTGAGTTAACAACTTGTAGATGATGGAAAACAGGCAGATTGGGCTACAGTTGCCGATGTCGTGGATGTCTCCCTTCCAGTACAAAAGAATGGTCCTGCTGGTTTTTCACTGGGATGGTACCTTGCATATGGACAGGTAGCATGTGAAGAGCATAGCCCTGTATTGACAAGTATTGGCAGCAGTTTCTTCAGGTATTCGGGGCTGACCTGTCTGGACCGGGTGCTGTATGCATCTTTACTGACGAAATGGCAAGTTGGATTTCAGGATTTCGGCAGGGAGGACGTTGGGAATGACATATTCATCTTGTGGAATTTGGTATGTAGGCAGGTGGACGTGGCTGTTGAAGAGATCCGAGTAAAAGTCGTGAATATTCCTCTCCATTTCCCTTCTGGAGGATGTGATATGTCCATCAGGATGATGGAGGGCAGTCATCTTGTTCTTATAGTTGATGAAGGACAGGCAATCGTTGTGAATACTTTTCCTGGCTTCTGCCACATCAGCCAATACTGCTGCTCTTCTCTCTTTGAGGTCTTCCTTTGTTTTTTCTCTGCACAACTCTTTGAGCTTGGACATTAGCTATGAATTGCCTGAGACTCGTGCCAAACCACATTGGCAAATGAGCTTGAGAGTTTCTGAAGACAGGCATCTGTTTATGGTTTTCCCACTCTTGACAATTCTTGCATAGTCATGGAGGAGCTGAACCTGTTGATCTTATTTCTCGTCGATTGTTGACAAGCAATATGGCATCTTCCCATATTGCTGCAATAGTGCCAAAGAGTTCCCAGTTGGCAGTCATTCTGGGAATTCTCTTCTTAAACTTAAACTTTGCAGTCCATTCTTTCCACTCTGTGAATTAGAATTTTGCATGAAGGAGATGGTGGTCTGATTCCATTTGAAATTTTGGGACAACAGCAACATGGGTCAGGTAAAACCGTTGATTGTATATGATGGGGTCAATTTTATTGTGGAACTGTCCACTGGGAGACTCTTATGTCCAACGTTTAGATTCAGCCTTCTGGAACTGTGAGTTACCATGGACGACATGTTTGTTTCTTTCTAGGCCATCAGTCCCAATGTGGAGTTCTTCGGGTGACCTTCTCGGTCCTATCTTGTCATTAATATCACCAACAATGATCTTGTAGAAGGTGTAGTCTTTGTTATAGAACTTCTCCAGCTCCATGTAGAACTTCTCAATTTCTTCTTCATTGTAGTTGGTTGTTAGTGCAAGGCAACGGAGATTGAAACTTCCAGCAGTGAGCCACATTTATTCAAGTCTAATTGTCTGATTCAGGTTGTTAGGCATCTGAAAGAATTAATGCTCATGACCAAGTTCGCGTTGACAAGGACACTGATGCCACAGACGCCTCTGTTGTCATGGAACGGTTCTTCTCTAGTATCCAAAATGGCATGATGTGATCCATGCCTTCTCATTTTGGTCAGACCAGTGATGTTGTACTTGATCTTCTGTGCTTGCACCATCAGGTTTTTCATGGATGCTTCTGATGCCAGCATGTGTGCGTTGAAAGTGCAGACAGTCATTTTAGTCCTTCTTTGTTTTGGCAGTTCAATTCCTCCCTGAGATTTTATCAGCCTCTCCTTGCTCATCCTTCTTTTTTTTTTTTTGCTCATGAATAGCTTTATTAAGCTTATTATAATTTAGTATTCTGTTATGATTTTTATAAAAACTTCTTTTCTCTCAAATATTTCTGGTCTGTTGGGGTCAGACCAATGCTGATACCAAGTCATTTTCCTTATAGGATTTTCTAAGTAAGTTCTTTTTTTTATTTTACTTTTTTTATTAATTAGTGAGTCACCATGAGGGTACAGTAACAGATTTACACATTTTCATACTTGTGTTTCCCTTAAACTTTTCCAAAGAAGAGATAGGAATGGCCAAAAGGCACATGAAAAAATGCTCTGCGTCACTAATCATCAGGGAGATGCAGATCAAAACAACTATGAGATACCACCTCACACCACAGAGAATGGCACACATCCAAAAGAACAAAAGCAACCACTGTTGGAGGGGATGTGGGGAGAAAGGGACCCTTCTACACTGTTGGTGGGAATGCCGACTTGTTCAGCCCTTCTGGAAAACAATGTGGACGCTTCCCAAAAAATTAGAAATTGAGCTCCCATTCGACCCAGCAATACCACTTCTGGGAATATATCCTTGCTCATCTTTCTTAACGCTGCCATACTGGGGGCTCTTTCAGTGTCAGACAAATGAGGCCCATTGTTGTGGTGGTGGCTGGGTAATCAAGGTAGTGGAGGTCAGCAGATGAGGTATTTATCTGGCCCCTCTAGGGTGGGGTCATCTAGGTTTGATCCCTGGGGCACCAGAGATTGGAGGAGGCAGAGGATCTTGTTTCTGGGTCTCATTGAGCCTGGAGTCCAAGGTCACAAAGTTCTGCTTTACCTGGTTCTGTGGGACTACACTCATGTATGTGGTTCAGCCCAAGTGTCCGGAAAGCAAACTGGACCGTGGTGGTGGCTGGGTAGTGTAGTTCATACATATCCATATTTATAACTATGAATTCATATTCATATATCAATATAAAATTTCAAACATTCTTAAATATTGTAAATTCACATGCCTCTTTATTAGCAGATTTATAAACAAAGAAAAAATTATATTTCATGTACAATCTTCAGTTAAACAAATATTTAATACATAGCACTTTCACTGTCACTGTCATAATTATACAGACTTTTCACCAGATTTTAGATCTGTGAAATGGATAATCAATATTGCACAAGATTATCATGAGAAGTTCATTTAATACATAATGAATATTAATAGTTTTCTATTGGTTATCTATCGTCATTTAGAAAATATATTTTTGGCCAGAGATATAGTATCATAGATAAGGCACTGACTTTGTAGCAGTTGACCTGTGTTGGATCCCTGGCACCTAAAGTAATCTCACAAGCCCCATCAAGAGTAATCCCTGAGCACAGACTCAGAAGTAAACTCTGGGCACTAGAAGGTATGATCCCAAATAAACAAACACAAAATGGACAAACTGCAAAAATTCAATTAGAGATTAGTGGAAATATATATTATATAAAATTTATATATTATATCACTGTCACTGTCATCCCATTGCTCATCAATTTGCTCGAGCAGGCACCAATAAGGTCTCTCATTGTGCGACTTATTTGTACTGTTTTTGGCATATTGAATACACGACCAGTAACTGGCCAGGCTCTGCCATGTGAACATGATATTCTCAGTAGCTTGCAGGGCTCTCAGAGAAAGTTGGAGGAATCGAACATGGGTTGGCTGCATGCAAGGCGAATGCCCTACACTGTGCTATTGCTCCAGTCCTATTATATTATATATATATATACATATATATATATACATATATACATATGTATACACAAATTATTTTCTGCATCTAGGTTTATGGTCCCTCTAATATACCCTTGATCAGATATGACAGTCTGTAGTTTGCTATGATGATCACCATTATGGTCTATTACTGCCTTTCCCCCCTTTTTTTTTCTTTTTTGGGTCACACCTGGCAGTGCACAGGGGTTACTCCTGGCTCATGCACTCAGGAATCACTCCTGGAAGTGCTCAGGGGACCATATGGGATGCTGAGAATCAAACCCGGGTCAGCCGCATGCAAGGCAAATGCCCTACCCGCTGTGCTATCACTCCAGCCCCTGCCTTTCCCTTCTTATGTAGCAAAAATATTATGTAAAAGAGCTGATGCCCAGGTCTAAAAATAAACAGAAAAGGAGAGAGACATTAAGAAGTAACATACAAAGTACTTTTCCCAAGTGACACAGGATAAGGTTACATACGTCTGAAGTTTATGAGTGGCATGAAAAATGCAATTCTTTTCTCAATATTAAAAATTTAACCTAAAAGGGCTTTTTTTCCAGAAAAAGAAACTTTTCTAACATGCCCATTATAATCGATTTTTGCATTGAAACTGCACTTGTATGTGTGAATATTTAAGAGCATTATTCATTTGCACAAAATTCATAGAACTATATTTGCCTGCAAATAAGTTATTGACAATTTTAGGAATTATGGTCATGTAAGAAAGAATATTCATAGTGCAAATATAACAAACATATATCTAATTCCTTGGAAACTTACTCAGTCAGCTTGCCAAGAAAAATACTAAATAAAATCAATAGCTTCATGTTTTATGTATCAGTAAAATGAAGGATTTTCTAGGCACTGCTTTCACTGAACACAGCAGCAAGAATTCTGCAGTCGGTCACTTATCCTAATGTTTAGTTTATTGATTTAATTAGACCCTAGCAAGATGTCTTCATGAAAGTATGTGAAATACTTAAGACATTGGGGTGAAAATATGCTTATAAAATAATGAGCAATGTATATTAGATGACATTTGAAAATTTAAAATAACTATTATATAAAGAAAAGTTAAAATTGTTAAGCAAAAAGGGAAATATAATTGTTTGAATACATATTAGGTTTATTAAGTCAGTGAAGTATATTTTATGCATTTTCTTTTTATATTCATTTATCATTATTAAATAGAAAATTTAAATTATTATATACCTGTCTACATTTCTGAAAAATTCTTGACAGATAAATTTTTGTCAATCCCTGAACTTGAAGCAGGTTACACCAGAGAACAGAAGGGAGGCAGAGTCTGGGTGACATGACACAACTATGGGGTGGATTTGAAATGTCTTTGAGGTGGTCATAGCTGTGCTTCTGTAACCTTGGTTATCTAGGAAGTGCTCCAATTGGGGGCTCTTGTCCTTCTTTTGGTCCAATCCTACCTTACAAAATAAAGTCTCCGATTCTTTCCTGATCTTCTTAGGAAAGAAGATAGCCTTTGAACGCTGTCCTCATCAGAGCACCTGACAATGGAGCTCTCGCCTTTGTTTGGGGCCATTGTGGAGCACACTGCCAAGGATTCTGTTAAGATAAAATTGTTGAGGAAAACCAGTGCCACTGGGTTTCTCTCTGCTTTTGTAGGGATTTTCACAACAGAGTTCTGCACTGGATATCCTCAAGGGAATTTCACCCTATACTTGAGTTCTCTGGAGGGGCCTCCCTGCAGACTTGTTTTCAAAATCTAGGTGTTGGTGCCATCTTATCTCGAGTCACATTTTTATTGGAATCGTATAGTAGGTTTTTTAATACCTCAAATTCTGAATGTGTCTTTGGCTGGGAGAATGCCAGGGATTATCCCCTGGCACTGATGTAGACAGGATATGGAAGGCCCCCTCCAATGCAGTGGCAAAAGCCTATCTTGCAGAAAACAGGAAAAGCAGGAACTAAGGCCTGATAAGACCTTGAGCAGCAAAGAACCCGGAGGAGATTGGACCTCTCCCCAACAAAGAAAATTCCTGGAATACTGTACTTTAGTGATTCAGCCGAAGAATACCACCACCACTTCCAACCTCCCAGGGTACCCTCCTTGGCAACGGACTTTTACCTGGGAAGAATTCCCACATGCAGGGCATTTTGGAGAAATCCCATGAAAACCACCTTGAACAAAGAAAGGGCGCGCATATGCTGCGGGGAGTCCATACACACTTCTGTGTCCATTTGGCCGAGCATATGTGTGGCCGGCATCTCCCCTCTTGAGATGTGTACTTTCGTGCTTTTGTGTCTAATGCTAGGATGTGTTGGGGCTCTCCCTGCTGACCTTCCCCAGGGAAGTGGGGCAGGCTATGCATACTTCTACTTTCCAAAGTTGCTGCAAGGGGTAGCAGGGCCATCTTGAGGGGCTGCAACACCCCCATCTTTCCTTGCGGGGATTATGAGCACAAGCTCCGGGTCTCTCTCCGGGTCACTGGGCCCCTCACCCCTTCCCCACCACAAAAGATCCCAGTAAGTCACCATGTCATCCAATGGCAAAGTTGCTTTATTCATTCGGCAACGGTTTTGCAGCAGAGGCAGCAGAACACGTGCTGCAGGACCCTTCGCAGCCTGCTCTCTCGCCGCACAGGCTCCTGCTCCAGGAGAGTGAATCGCACCCGTCCCGGGGGTCTTCTGCGGGGTATTTCCGGGCGCCGCCAGACCCTTAGAGCATTGTCGCTCAGCGTCTCCCAGAAGGAGTCTGAGCTCTCCGAAGAGTCGCCAGCACAGCCCTTTCTCTGAGGGCTGGTCCTCGGAGGAGGGACCAGCTCAGGCTCCTCAAATACAGGAGGATCCTCGAGCTTCTGAGCACGGGGAGTGCTAATTTCATTCACCCCAGCCAGGGGCCGAGCACCAGCCAGCGAGTCTTGGATTGCTGCCGCGGCGTGGAGGCCAGAGGGGACACTCGGCTCTGGCTCGGGCAGAGAGGGCGGCAGGGACACGGGTGCGGGAGAAGGGGTCTCAGGGAGAGACAGAGGCAGGGCAAGGGGAAGCCTGAGTGGGGACACGGTCTGGATTAAGAAGGGGCCGGCCAAGTCGTTGAGGTACGAGAACGCAGCCAGAGGATCTTCCTCTGGCCACTCGATGGCGGTTGGCCGGCCACAGAAAAGACGCTGGCCAGGAGCAGGGCGCGCGGAGGGCCGTTCGCGCTGCCGGGTCTGTGCGTTGTGAGTCGCGCCCCGAAGGGTTTCCTGAGCGCTGAGCCGGTCAGAGCCCCGTGGCCGAGGAAGGCTGCTCCAGCCAAGGGCTCGGCGGCCGGACCCCAAAGCCGTCTCCAAGTAGCGGTATGTGATCTCCGCCCAGAGGGCCACAGCGCCCTGCTCAGTGTAGACTTGGAGGGTCAGGCGAAATGCCCTGGGGACTTTACCACTTGGATGCCCTTGCCAGCGGGCTACAGGGAAGGTTTCCGCGTTCTGGTTCTGGTGGCAGATCAGGTGTCTGCAGAGGGATACAGAGCACAGGGATAAATCCAGGAGAAACAAACAGGGAAGGGGGACCCCAAGCAGTCTGCTACTTCCTAGGCTTCTCACCATATCACAGTAGACAGGGTGCCCCCGGGGACCTCCCGGGGCCTCATTCTCACCCCATTACCAGGGCTCCCCCACCTGTCCATGGGCGGTACCCCGGGAACTCTGGAATTGGATCTGGGAAGAAGGTAAGAGGAATCACCTCATCATAAGGAAGAGCTGGGAGTTTCCTTCCCATCTTTGTCTGTCCGGTCTGGGTGTTAGCCCTAGAGAAGCAAGAAAGGCTTGAAGTCAGGGGGGCAGCAGCAGCGCTTCTCATCCAGGGTTCAGAGCGACATCAGGCAGTTCCCCAAGAGTCACAAAGATCTGCCCGCACCAACCAATGGCCAAGACTCTGAGCGGCCCGCGCTAGGGAGAAAGGTCTCCCTCTGAGAGCTCCTTACCTCTCCTTCTCCTGAGTCGCCTTTTACTCCGGACTCTCCTTGGAGGCTGTGAGGAGAAGAAAGAGTGAGCAGTGGAGTTCTCTACTTTTCCACTCACTTGGAAACTCAGCAAATGTTAGATTTCTCCCCTGGATCATTTACAAGAATGCTAGATCATTTCACTCTTCTCAGGCAGGCCCACACTGGTGGTGCCAACGGGCTCTCACAGGGGGTCAGCTAGAGTAGGGTCCCTGTTCCACAGACTCCCTCAGAGGACACTATGATCTTTCCTCGCAGGCTCCCAGGACCTCACTCTCCTGATAGGCCAACATGGAGGCTTGTGCTGACTCCCCACACGGTGTTGAGTATTGTTCCAACGTGAGAATGTAGTGCTCGTGTGTACTTCAGAGGAATGATGTTCTGTCCAGCTATAGGTACCCCAAACTCAATGTTCCCTCAAGTGTACAAATTCAGTCTTAGACACAGAACTGCCACGAACGACTTCAGGAGCTTGCCCTATGTCCTTACCGTATGGAGATTCGGAGTGTCATGCGTGTACAGGAGGTAGCCGGTGACAATTATGACAGCTGAGACACAGAAGCAGATGGAGACGAGCAGGGAGAGATCAAAAAAGAACCAAAAGTCATCAATTAGGTCCTTATGTGGAGGAGGAAAAGAGTAGTGTAGGTACATTGCGAATGGTTTCCCGCAGGAAAATGAAACCCTGAGCAAAAGGGCCTGTATATATACTCCCAGTGCCATTATGACGCAGTGACATGTCATAAAGGGTCAGAGGGTGGGGTTGGTTACCATAGTGATGAAATCCACTGGCCACACCCACTCAGGGGACCCTGTGGTCCCTCTCCCCTCTCTGCTCTTTACTTTTGCTCTTGTTCCTTGGGCCATGTTTACTCGTTCTCTCTGAGATCCCATGAGCCATCCCTGAGAGTGTCCCCAGTTCAAATGCCAGCACAAATTCAGCAAGCATGTTGGCCTGTAGGTGTCTTTGTCAGGTTGAGAAATAGGGAAACGCTTTCCCCTCGCTAGATTTCACCTCTCTAGCCCATGCGGATGTATTTAGATGCCCTTGTTCCACAGACTGTCTTGAAAAGAATTGCTCAGTTTCAGCAAGATCGTTAGATTTTCAGGACAGGTTTTCCTGAGAATATTTTTTCTTTTATTTTGAATATAATTTTATTCATTTTTATTTTTTTGATTGAATCACCGTGAGTTTGAACATTACAAAATTGTTCATGATTGTGTTTCAGTCTTCAATGTTCAACAACCCATCCCTCCACCAGGGTAATTTCCCAGCACCAATGTCTCCTGTTTCCTTCCCACCTCTTCAAGCCAACCCTCACCCAAGCCTGCCTCTACGGCAGGCACTTCTCTTCTCTCTTTTTTTTGCTCTCTCATCTTCGGCAGTATGGCTTGCATACAGATGCTGAAAGTTTATCATGCCTATCTCTTTACCTGCTTTCAAACACTCAGTTCTTGTCCAGAGTAATCATGTGCCCCTAGTATTGTCATAATGGACCCTCCTCTAGCTTAACTCCCCTCCATCTCCTACAACCTTGTGCTAATTCCCAGCCATTGACCAGGCCTCCTGGCCCATTTCCCCTGGCCTCACAGTGCATTTCTAACAGTTTTCACTTTCATGAAATTGCTGGTGCGCTTCTTTGTCAATTTATATTGGTAATTTTTCCTCTTTAATCTTAGATGTTTGCAGTTACTAATATATTTAAAATCACTTTTTTATGAATTGTATTCTTCAAAAGTTTCGCTCATTAGAATCTTAATATATTCATGATGGGATTTTCTATACTGTTATCTGTTACCCTTCAGTTGTTAAAATCATTTATAATTTTCGTGAACACGTTTGTGTTATATAGAGGGCAAATTACAATGTTATAGGGGTTTCCCTAGTACAGAGGGAGTTGTGATGGGAGCTTCCAGGGACTCTTGGCAGAGTTTGGGGGAGAGAGAGATTGTCAGGGGTTTCATTAAGTGCCTGGTACATGCAAGGCATAGACTTGATCCCTCTCACACATTTCAAAGGCTAAAGAAACTCTTAGATCAAGGTAATGGAATTGCGTACCTCTTGTCTATGGTGTTCTGACTGCCCTCTACTAACCATTCGTATATATGAGCCGTCATCACTTAATATGTGTCACCAGGATTGGGAACTCCTTTATTTGGCAGAAGCAGTAAGAATAAGAAAATAAAGTGTTGGGGGAACAGGCCTCAGGACCGGAGCATGTCCTTGCATGCTCCAAGTCCTGTCTTGAGCACTGCCAGTGTGGCCCTGTAAGGCCTCCCAGAGCAGCACTGCTGTGCTGAATATGCCTGGAAATGGCATGGCAGTTTCTGTGCCCTGTAAAGAGCCTCCCACACAAATCCCAGGCTAGGAAAACATAAGACTATTTGTGTATTTATTTTCTTCTTATTGAATCACCATGACACAGAGTTACAAAGCTGCCCAGGGTCCAGGTTTCAGTCATACTATGCAGAGAGTCTCTTGCCCGCACGCCTGGCTGTCTTCCCCAGGACCCCTCGGAGGGCATGGGCTCCAGCTTCCCTCCCCACCCCGAGCAGAGCTCCCGGCAGCCGAAGACCACTGGAACCTAGCTGCAGCCATGTTGGAGGCCCCTCTCCACAT